>NW_025334083.1:300000-442736 GCF_014858855.1 Bufo gargarizans | reverse complement strand
ACCCAGGCAGAGGAGAGAGGTCCCGTAACAGAGAATCTGGCTTCATGTCAGCAGAGAATCAGTCTTCATATCATAGCAGAGAATCAGGCTTCACGTCACCCACCACTGTAAGAGTCAATTTTCATAAATTTAGGCCCAGAACCCAGGCAGAGGAGAAAGGTCCCGTAACAGAGAATCTGGCTTCATGTCAGCAGAGAATCAGTCTGCATGTCATAGCAGAGAATCAGGCTTCACGTCACCCACCACTGTAAGAGTCAATTTTCATAAATTTAGGCCCAGAACCCAGGCAGAGGAGAAAGGTCCCGTAACAGACAATCTGGCTTCATGTCAGCAGAGAATCAGTCTTCATATCATAGCAGAGAATCAGGCTTCACGTCACCCACCACTGCAACAGTCCATTGGCATATATTTAGGCCTAGCACACAGGCAGAGCAGAGAGGTCCCGTAACAGACAATCTGGCTTCATGACAGCAGAGAATCAGTCTGCATGTCATAGCAGAGAATCAGGCTTCACGTCAGCCACCACTGCAACAGTCCATTGTCATAAATTTAGGCCCAGCACCCAGGCAGAGGAGAGAGGTCCCGTAACAGACAATCTGGCTTCATGTCAGCAGAGAATTAGTCTGCATGTCATAGCAGAGAATCAGGCTTCATGTCAGCCACCACTGCAACAGTCCATTGGCATATATTTAGGCCTAGCACACAGGCAGAGGAGAGGTTCATTCAACTTTGGGTAGCATCGCAATATAATGGTAAAATGAAAATAAAAATAGGATTGAATGAGGAAGTGCCCTGGAGTCCAATAATATATGGTTATGGGGAGGTAGTTAATGTCTAATCTGGACAAGGGACGGACAGGTCCTGTGGGATCCATGCCTGGTTCATTTTTATGAACGTCAGCTTGTCCACATTGGCTGTAGACAGGCGGCTGCGTTTGTCTGTAATGACGCCCCCTGCCGTGCTGAATACACGTTCAGACAAAACGCTGGCTGCCGGGCAGGCCAGCACCTCCAAGGCATAAAAGGCTAGCTCTGGCCACGTGGACAATTTAGAGACCCAGAAGTTGAATGGGGCCGAACCATCAGTCAGTACGTGGAGGGGTGTGCACACGTACTGTTCCACCATGTTAGTGAAATGTTGCCTCCTGCTAACACGTTGCGTATCAGGTGGTGGTGCAGTTAGCTGTGGCGTGTTGACAAAAGTTTTCCACATCTCTGCCATGCTAACCCTGCCCTCAGAGGAGCTGGCCGTGACACAGCTGCCTTGGCGACCTCTTGCTCCTCCTCTGCCTTGGCCTTGGGCTTCCACTTGTTCCCCTGTGACATTTGGGAATGCTCTCAGTAGCGCGTCTACCAACGTGCGCTTGTACTCGCGCATCTTCCTATCACGCTCCAGTGCAGGAAGTAAGGTGGGCACATTGTCTTTGTAGCGTGGATCCAGCAGGGTGGCAAACCAGTAGTCCGCACAGGTTAAAATGTGGGCAACTCTGCTGTCGTTGCGCAGGCACTGCAGCATGTAGTCGCTCATGTGTGCCAGGCTGCCCAGGGGTAAGGACAAGCTGTCCTCTGTGGGAGGCGTATCGTCATCGTCCTGCCTTTCCCCCCAGCCACGCACCAGTGATGGACCCGAGCTGCGTTGGGTGCCACCCCGCTGTGACCATGCTTCATCCTCATCCTCCTCCACCTCCTCCTCATCCTCGTCCTCCTCGTCCTCCAGTAGTGGGCCCTGGCTGGCCACATTTGTACCTGGCCTCTGCTGTTGCAAAAAACCTCCCTCTGAGTCACTTCGAAGAGACTGGCCTGAAAGTGCTAAAAATGACCCCTCTTCCTCATCCTCCTCCTCCTCCTCCTGGGCCACCTCCTGTTCCATCATCGCCCTAAGTGTTTTCTCAAGGAGACATAGAAGTGGTATTGTAACGCTGATAACGGTGTCATCGCCACTGGCCATGTTGGTGGAGTACTCGAAACAGCGCAACAGGGCACACAGGTCTCGCATGGAGGCCCAGTCATTGGTGGTGAAGTGGTGCTGTTCTGTAGTGCGACTGACCCGTGCGTGCTGCAGCTGAAACTCCACTATGGCCTGCTGCTGCTCGCACAGTCTGTCCAGCATGTGCAAGGTGGAGTTCCACCTGGTGGGCACGTCGCATATGAGGCGGTGAGCGGGAAGGCCGAAGTTACGCTGTAGCGCAGACAGGCGAGCAGCGGCAGGATGTGAACGCCGGAAGCGCGAACAGACGGCCCGCACTTTATGCAGCAGCTCTGACATGTCGGGGTAGTTGTGAATGAACTTCTGCACCACCAAATTCAGCACATGCGCCAAGCAAGGGATGTGCGTCAAATTGGCTAGTCCCAGAGCTGCAACGAGATTTCGCCCATTATCACACACCACCAGGCCGGGCTTGAGGCTCACCGGCAGCAACCACTCGTCGGTCTGTTGTTCAATACCCCGCCACAACTCCTGTGCGGTGTGGGGCCTGTCCCCCAAACATATGAGTTTCAGAATGGCCTGCTGACGTTTACCCCGGGCTGTGCTGAAGTTGGTGGTGAAGGTGTGTGGCTGACTGGATGAGCAGGTGGAAGAAGAGGAGGAGGAAGCCGAGAAGGAGGAGGTGGCAACAGGAGGCAAAGAATGTTGCCCTGCGATCCTTGGCGGCGGCAGGACGTGCGCCAAACAGCTCTCCGCCTGGGGCCCAGCTGCCACTACATTTACCCAGTGTGCAGTTAGGGAGATATAGCGTCCCTGGCCGTGCTTACTGGTCCACGTATCTGTGGTTAGGTGGACCTTGCTACAGATGGCGTTGCGCAGTGCACACTTGATTTTATCGGATACTTGGTTGTGCAGGGAAGGCACGGCTCTCTTGGAGAAGTAGTGCCGGCTGGGAACAACATACTGTGGGACAGCAAGCGACATGAGCTGTTTGAAGCTGTCTGTGTCCACCAGCCTAAATGACAGCATTTCATAGGCCAGTAGTTTAGAAATGCTGGCATTCAGGGCCAGGGATCGAGGGTGGCTAGGTGGGAATTTACGCTTTCTATCAAATGTTTGTGAGATGGAGAGCTGAACGCTGGCGTGTGACATGGTTGAGACGCTTGGTGACGGAGGTGGTGGTGGTGGTGTTGGTGGTACATCCCCTGTTTGCTGGGCGGCAGGTGCCAACGTTCCTCCAGAGGCGGAGGAAGAGGCCGAGGCGGCAGCAGCAGAATAGGCCGAGGCGGCAGCAGCAGAAGAGGTAGCAGGGGGAGCCTGAGTGACTTCCTTGGTTTTAAGGTGTTTACTCCACTGCAGTTCATGCTTTGCATGCAGGTGCCTGGTCATGCAGGTTGTGCTCAGGTTCAGAACGTTAATGCCTCGCTTCAGGCTCTGATGGCACAGCGTGCAAACCACTCGGGTCTTGTCGTCAGCACATTGTTTGAAGAAGTGCCATGCCAGGGAACTCCTTGAAGCTGCCTTTGGGGTGCTCGGTCCCAGATGGCGGCGGTCAGTAGCAGGCGGAGTCTCTTGGCGGCGGGTGTTCTGCTTTTGCCCACTGCTCCCTCTTTTGCTACGCTGTTGGCTCGGTCTCACCACTGCCTCTTCCTCCGAACTGTGAAAGTCAGTGGCACGACCTTCATTCCATGTGGGGTCTAGGACCTCATCGTCCCCTGCATCGTCTTCCACCCAGTCTTGATCCCTGACCTCCTGTTCAGTCTGCACACTGCAGAAAGACGCAGCAGTTGGCACCTGTGTTTCGTCATCATCAGAGACATACTGAGGTGGTATTCCCATGTCCTCATCATCAGGAAACATAAGTGGTTGTGCGTCAGTGCATTCTATGTCTTTCACCGCTGGGGAAGGGCTAGGTGGATGCCCTTGGGAAACCCTGCCAGCGGAGTCTTCAAACAGCATAAGAGACTGCTGCATAACTTGAGGCTGAGACAGTTTCCCTGGTATGCATGGGGGTGATGTGACAGACTGATGGGGTTGGTTTTCAGGCGCCATCTGTGCGCTTTCTGCAGAAGACTGGGTGGGAGATAATGTGAACGTGCTGGATCCACTGTCGGCCACCCAATTGACTAATGCCTGTACCTGCTCAGGCCTTACCATCCTTAGAACGGCATTGGGCCCCACCATATATCGCTGTAAATTCTGGCGGCTACTGGGACCTGAGGTAGTTGGTACACTAGGACGTGTGGATGTGGCAGAACGGCCACGTCCTCTCCCAGCACCAGAGGGTCCACTAACACCACCACGACCATGTCCACGTCCGCGTCCCTTACTAGATGTTTTTCTCATTGTTATGGTTCACCACAACAACAAATATATTATTTGGCCCAATGTATTGTATTCAAATTCAGCGGGATATAAATTTGAGGCCTAGTATTTATGCGCTGGGTGACCGGTATGGATTTAGTGACAGAATTAGACTTGGAAATGCACAGAAGCGTGTGTGTGAAGTTATTCTGAATGACCCTATGTGCACCTTCAATATTATATACCCTTTTAGGGATAGATTTCAAATAGCTCTGATATAGCAGAAACCACTAAATTATGAAATTGCTAAATTGGGAATTGTACTTCAACCCAGAACAAAAAATGTGCTTTGACGGACACTAAATATCTTGCCCAGCAACAACAGTACAGCGGTGGGTAACGAGAGATTTAGAGGGATTTAAATTTGAGGCCTAGTATTTAGGCGCTGGGTCACCGGTATGGATTTAGTGACAGAATTAGACTTGGAAATGCACAGAAGCGTGTGTGTGAAGTTATTCTGAATGACCCTATGTGCACCTTCAATATTATATACCCTTTTAGGGATAGATTTCAAATAGCTCTGATATAGCAGAAACCACTAAATTATGAAATTGCTAAATTGGGAATTGTACTTCAACCCAGAACAAAAAATGTGCTTTGACGGACACTAAATATCTTGCCCAGCAACAACAGTACAGCGGTGGGTAACGAGAGATTTAGAGGGATTTAAATTTGAGGCCTAGTATTTAGGCGCTGGGTCACCGGTATGGATTTAGTGACAGAATTAGACTTGGAAATGCACAGAAGCGTGTGTGTGAAGTTATTCTGAATGACCCAATGTGCACCTTCAATATTATATACCCTTTTAGGGATAGATTTCAAATAGCTCTGATATAGCAGAAACCACTAAATTATGAAATTGCTAAATTGGGAATTGTACTTCAACCCAGAACAAAAAATGTGCTTTGACGGACACTAAATATCTTGCCCAGCAACAACAGTACAGCGGTAACGAGAGATTTAGAGGGATTTAAATTTGAGGCCTAGTATTTAGGCGCTGGGTGACAGGTATGGGTTTAGTGACAGAATTAGACTTGGAAATACACAGTAGCGGGTGTGTGTGAAGTTATTCTGAATGACCCAATGTGCACCTTCAATATTATATACCCTTTTTGGGATAGATTTCAAATAGCTCTGATATAGCAGGAACCACTAAATTATGAAATTGCTAAATTGGGAATTGTATTTCAACCCAGAACAAGAAATGTGCTTGAACGGACACTAAATAACTCGCCCAGCTACAGCACTAGGGACAGATTTAGCTGGATATAAATTTGAGGCCTAGTATTTAGGCGCTGGGTGACCGGTATGGATTTAGTGACAGAATTAGACTGGGATATGGCCAAAAAATAAACAGACTATTGCTGGTTAAATGCACTTGGTGTGACAGCTTCACCCTGATGTAGGCTTTAGCCAAAAAACAACCACACCATTGAGGGTTAAATGCACTTGGTGACAGGCGCAGCTTGCCCCTGATTTTGTATATGGCCAAAAAATGAACAGACTATTGCTGGTTAAATGCACTTGGTGTGACAGCTTCACCCTGATGTAGGCTTTAGCCAAAAAACAACCACACCATTGAGGGTTAAATGCACTTGGTGACAGGCGCAGCTTGCCCCTGATTTTGTATATGGCCAAAAAATGAACAGACTATTGCTGGTTAAATGCACTTGGTGTCACAGCTTCACCCTGATGTAGGCTTTAGCCAAAAAACAACCACACCATTGAGGGTTAAATGCACTTGGTGACAGGCGCAGCTTGCCCCTGATTTTGTATATGGCCAAAAAATGAACAGACTATTGCTGGTTAAATGCACTTGGTGTGACAGCTTCACCCTGATGTAGGCTTTAGCCAAAAAACAACCACACCATTGAGGGTTAAATGCACTTGGTGACAGGCGCAGCTTGCCCCTGATTTTGTATATGGCCAAAAAATGAACAGACTATTGCTGGTTAAATGCACTTGGTGTGACAGCTTCACCCTGATGTAGGCTTTAGCCAAAAAACAACCACACCATTGAGGGTTAAATGCACTTGGTCGCAGCTTGTGCTGGCGCACCACAAGACACAAAATGGCCGCCGATCACCCCAGAAAAATGAGACTGACAAACGGTCTGTGCAGCCTAAAAACAGTGAGCAATTGAGGATCAGCAGCTCAATGATCCACAGCTGCAGATCGATCAGTTAATCAAGTCCTTTGGAGGAGTTAATCTGCCTAATCTCGCCCTACTGTCGCAGCCGCAACCTCTCCCTACGCTAATCAGAGCAGAGTGACGGGCGGCGCTATGTGACTCCAGCTTAAATAGAGGCTGGGTCACATGGTGCTCTGGCCAATCACAGCCATGCCAATAGTAGGCATGGCTGTGATGGCCTCTTGGGGCAAGTAGTATGACGCTTGTTGATTGGCTGCTTTGCAGCCTTTCAAAAAGCGCCAAGAAAGCGTCACAAAAGCGCCAAGAAAGCGACGAACACCGAACCCGAACCCGGACTTTTACGAAAATGTCCGGGTTCGGGTCCGTGTCACGGACACCCCAAAATTCGGTACGAACCCGAACTATACAGTTCGAGTTCGCTCATCCCTAGTTATAACTAAATTGCTAGTTCACTAAGGCCCCAAAAAGGTTGCATAACAATGGGGTTAAACCTTTTGGAATCTATGTTACAAATGTTACAAAATTTCACTGCAAGTTAAATAAAAATGTTCTGGACGATCGGTTTTGTATTTTGTCAATTTTGTCAGATTTGTATTTTGTACCACCCTCCACCTACACAGGGCAGAATTTTACATAATTTTGGAATTGGGCACTTGAGGATATTTGCTGGGATCAAACAGCTATTACACCATGTGTGGGTGATGTCTGGCATCTCGGTTTTTGGTGCCAAAAGACCTTATCTTGCCAGGCTTATCTCACCACACCTTCCTATAGTGTACTCCAATAATACTGATTAGTAATCCAGCCTTGACCTGTAAGTTCCAGTTGACAGATGCTGGAGCCTCCGGCATGCAGCTGCCTGGAGAAAGAGGCCTATGGGGAAAGGACTGTCCTTAAAATGTATATAATCATAAATTATTTATGTACTTTTTACATGTACATCAAATGCTATTGACTGTCACAGTATGGTTTCTACATTGTAGCCGCTCATGGCTATAATTCTCATACATGATATATTTCCCCACAGCAGTATATGTGTCATACCTTTCCCGTCATAGCTGTCCCTTGGCATGCATATCATGTGGCAACTATAGCCACACCCCAAGCAATGGCCGCTAAAAATTAAAGGGGTTGTCTAGGAGTAGAAACATGTCTGCCTTCTACCAAGAACAGACCCACACCTGTCCATGGTTTGTATCTGGCATTGCAGCTCATCTATGTTCACGTGAACGAGGCTGATCTTACAATACCACAGATAACCTATCAACCCTTTTCAATATATCTGCTTGCTGCCGTAAATGGAACAAAACAAATTGCTGCTAGAGGCCAAATCTGAGTCCTGATCCTGTCTCTTACAATATCTGTGCCCCTGGTTAAAAAAACTGTTGCATGGATTTTCAGTATGTGACATGTTCACCTGTATAAACCCCTTTGAGGTGGAGTTATATGATGTATAGGGTAGTGAGACCATGGTGGCTAGGCTCAGGATCTAGACCTAATCCTACTCTTTTTCTGAGGTGCCCGTGTCAAAACCGTCACTTATCTTGAGGTCAATGTATGAAGAGTCTATGGTCCAATGTATGGCCAGAAGGGGAACTATTAATGGCAGCAAATGTTGCTGTATTTTTATAAGGTTACAATCATGGATGTTTGCACCCGCAGGTGATGTGTTGGGGCTGAAGGCTCCCTTTGATAAGGTATGACAGCATCCTAGATCCCCAGATAAATTGGAAACTCACTATTAATTTGCAGACACAGATGGGGTGCTGTGACCCAGTGGTCCAGGCAGAAGATATCTGTGAATCCAGTTTCCTAGTAACCAAATGCACTTATCAGCAGGAACACAAGAAAAACAAAAACTCTTACATCTCATTTTTACACCATCGCCATGTCTTATGTACATCTATCATTCCAGAATGTTCCATTCCATAATTTATCTTTAAAACAATCAGAGCTCTATTGTTTTCTGAAACAAAGTTTCTAATCCCATTGTTCACTTCCTAAAAGCCGTGGAGTTACATGATTAAATTCTTCATGCCTGATCCCACCACTAGAGAGTGCTGAAGAGCTTCCTGCATACAGTTTTATACATTGAACTCAATACTAAACCTGTATGCAGTAAAGCTCCCCCTAGTGGCGCCAGTCACTTAACTCTATGTCTGCAATGATTAGAAGCTCTGAAACCAGACCAAGCCCTTACAACTATGAAAAGATATTAAGAAATTAATCGGCACTGAATATAAAACCTATTTCGAAACACAAGGATGAGCAAAAGTATTCTTAAGAAAAAGTAGCAGAACATTGAAGAACACGTAATTCTGGGCAAATTCTGTTCCCGGATCCTGAAAACTCTTTTATACCGAAGATTGAGCAGAGACAATGAGCCTCTTTATACTGCCAAGAATAATGTGTTACTGTAAACCTGGGTGGTAGACGAGTCAGGCCTTAAATGTATAGAAATGATTTCCTCCGAGAGGTTTTCTTAATGTCTCCCTTATGAATTTTCATCCCCACCTCTTTATGAATTATTCAATCACTCACATTAAGATGATTGTGGGCTTTTTTATGTTATAGGTGTAGGAACAGAAAAGAAAATATTTAGCTTCTCAGCTGACGCGCTCTTTACCGCGCTGATCTACACTGTGCAGCTGCCGTCCAAATCAACGTAAATCAAAAAGAACAGACATACTATTAGAGGCCCCATCGCATTTCAGAGCATGTACTGCGCTTTTTATGCATCACTAGACTGAGGCCGTCCTTTAAACGCTGAAGGAATGATCTGCGGGGATGAAAATGGTTTTCAGAGCAACTGTTTGTGCACATTTTTGTTTGTCCATAAGGGTCATGTAGTGGGCATCTGCTGTCAGTGGAGAACATCGATTTAAAAAAAAAAAATTGTCATTAATAGGAGTCTTGAATCCCACTGATTTCAGTAAATAGAAAGTAGCGGTGAAAAATTATTATCCATTTATGGTCCATTCAGACGTCCGTAAGTGTTTTAATATCCGCAAAACATGGATACTGGTCATGCGCGTTCCGGATTGCGGAATTGATGCGGAGCCAGAAATACGAACATGTGAATGGACCCTTATTCAGTAATAGACATCTTAGCTACTGGACCTACATTCCAGTTAGAGAAAGTTATCAGGTGGATAGGGGATAAGTGGGACCCCTACCGCTGAGACCCCACCGATCAAGAGATCGGGGGCCCCGTACCCCATGGAACCCCCTGAAATGGTTAGAGCACTGTACTTGGCTATCTCCAGTGCTCCCATAGAAATGAATGGAGCTGCGGCAGGCATTTCTGACCAGCCGCTCTGTCCATTTCAGGGAGGCTCCACAGGGTATGGTCCCCTGTTATCATGAATGAGGAGGCGATATAATAGTTATGCCCTATCCACAGGATAACTTTCTGTCACCGGAATAGGAAAAGAAGAAAAGCCCTTTATTGTCCCTCAGTGGGCCTCCCCATCGGGGAATCGAGACCTCCCCGCTCTCCCGCGTGACAGGTAGGGATACTTACCACTATACTAACAAGGAATTACATGGATATATATTAGATAGATATAATTAATATGGACAAACTAGTAGAAGAATATGACAGTGTTGGAAAGAACAAAGCAGAGGAGGGCTTGCCCTGATTGGCTTAGAGGCGGAAGGACAACCTCATCGGCCAATCAGGTGAGCAGTAGACGGGGAGATCCCTGTGACCGGGCCATAATGTGTTCAGCTTCTGACCTGGAAGGAATGTGTCTGGTAGTGTCTGACAAAAAACAATTATAGACACAGGTCACTAATGTAGTGTGATAGGAAAAGATAGAGATTATAGATTGTGTAGATTTTAGGAAATATGATTCGGGGAAGCTTTGAGGGAGTGAGTGGCTGGTCACACTGTGTTTAATACAACTTAATACAATTGATGCAGAAGCTCAGTTATTTTTTTTCTGCATAGGAAGAAAGAGAGAGCCTTTTTCCCCCCCAAAACCTTTAGTTTCTCTATAGGCTTATTGCCAGCACAGCACTCAAACAGCATTCTGCTGCAAACACTGAGCAATTTTGCACATTTTTTTGTCAGTGCAGGTGGTGGTGGTCACGGCAGCAGCATTAAAGAGCAACGTACTGCCAGAAGCTCCCGAAAATCTGCCAGAGCCAGATCTGCTTCAGGAACTGGCGATGCTGCTGATACTGTGAGAACAGGCTCAAAATATGCTAGACCTGGGCCAAGCTTGGTTGTCACTTGATCTGCGTGGAGTGTGCAAATATGTCCAATCTTGCAGTTTTTCTCCACAGTGCCAGAAGACGCAATCATTGCCATTTGCAAGGTCTGCTGGAATAAAATAAACCATGGGCATTCAAACACAAATTTAGGCATCACAGCTCTATTGCAGCACATGAAGCGACATCAACCAATCCAGTGGGAAAATAGAAGTGGCCATCAGCTAGCGCAACAAGCCTCACTGGAAGCTACCTATCCACCATTATTTCTCCAGAATAGCCATTTCTGCCTACTGTCATGGGGCAGAGAATGTGGTCCGCTCCTTGCAACTCTCGCTGTGCAGCAAGGTGCAGGCCATGATGAACTAGACACCTGGAGCAGCTATTACGGGCAGAAACATGACGGGGGTATTGGTTATGTGTCGTCCACCCCTTTCTACCTAATTGCCCCTTCCTGCATCACCCACCACCACCATTACATCCCCCCGTCACCACCCACCGAACCCACATAAGACTCAGACAACTGATTGGAATGTAATGGCCACAGCAGCCGTTTATTAAATATCAAATACATACATAACCATAACAATAACAATAATAACCTAACCCAATGGGGGGAGGTCCTTGAAGCCCCAAAACTTCGAGCTGCTGAATCGGGGTGAGCCATTTTGCCGCCAGCTGTTACACCAAGCTCGGAGGCACCACCGAATGGCCCCCCTCAATTCACCACAACAGCTCGCTCCGCATGGGAGTCCAGCCCTAACCGTGGGGCCCCCCCTATGTCCTAAGTTCCACAGTGATCAACTCCAAGGACCCCCCCGCCCTAGCCGCCGTGACATGACCAAACCCCCCAAAACTAGGGAGGGTGTGAGGGAGCTTAACTTGATACCTAAAATGGCTACCTTCACCTTTTTCACCCCTGTACTTAAACCCCTAACTCCTCCCCCCTAACTTTAACTGACCTATCCTAACCAACCTGCTCCCCCCTTTAACCCCCCTTTATACCTTATTCTCCAATCCAACGACCCCCCGGGGCTCCCTAACCAAACCCCCCTGTCATGGGGGCCTCCCCTAAAGGGCTTCGCCCCCCCAGTCCGGCCATTGCTGTACACCTCTTTATATTTATCTTAGAACAGATGCTAATGCAACAAGCAATGGCAAAAGAAAAACAGCATAAACATAATGCTGGAGGGGGGTGATGAGGAGCCACCACTGAATAAGGAGAAGTCAGTGGTGGAGGAAGAGCAGGAAGCTAATGATCATGATGAAGACAAATCCATGATGACCAATCATCTTATTAAGGGGTGGAGCCGGAAAGAGCTGAGTCCTTGGGCACACTGGCCAGAATAGCAAGATATATGCTTGCTTACTTACTTAATGACAGGCGTATTATTCACATAAAGCAGTCTGATGATTTCTGGATAGCCATGCTTTTATACCCTCGCTTCCCAGAACAGAATGGGAAAATGTTTTCATCCCGCTGAAAAAGAGAGGCCAAATAATGTTATTACCAGGAAACACTGTGTACGCAGCTTGCTGCAACTTTTGTTGAGCAGACCCCTGCTGCTACTGTGTCTGAAAGGGAAGCCCCTTTCAATGCCTTGCAGAGTCACCCACCTTCTGCCCTCTAAGCCACAGCAGCATCAGCCAGTTCAGTTTCCTCAATATGTTTTTTTATGTGCCACACCAGACTGAGGCAAATTGGCAACCGGAGACCTACCAATTCGCGTCCCCACCTATCCCCTGCTTGAACTTAGTGGACTTATGTCTTTTTTCAACCGTATTAACTATGTAACTCAACGCCAAGGTTCAGCACTACCCGGACTCTGCCTTGTCTACACCCTGACTCCATGGACTTTTGGGCAGGCAGATTGGAATAGTGGCAGGAACTGGCCCAGTATGCTCTTGGCATACTGTCTTGTCCATCCTTCAGTGTCATCTCAGAGAGGGTCTTCGCGCCTGGGTCATCAAACCCAAAAGGACACACTTGTCCTCTGCCAGTGTACAAAACATCACATTTGTCAAATTGAATGAGGCATGGATCTGTGAGAATTTTCAGACACCTCCTAATGAGGCCAATAGATCTGCATTGCTGGCGTTGGCAATTTTTTCCCTGGTTTGACCATGCCACTGCTGACATCTGCCTGCCATCGTGTTCTGTACTGTATTGCTGCTGCCACCAGGTCATTGAACCCATGAGGCTACAATTTAGGGCTTTCAGGGGTTAATTAGGGTAAAAATAAATAAGTACTCACCTCTCCCATTCTCTCGCGTAGAGGCTGTTGTGACCATCTTGATTGAAGACAAAATCTTGTGCGGCGTCGTCATCACGCGCTTGGCCAGCGCGTCGACGTGGGGATGTCTTACGTCACCCCATGCGAGATTTTGCATGGTTTCTGCAGTCAAGATGGCTGCGATGGTCTCTTCACACTTAAATGGATGAGGTGAGTATGTATTTTTTTTGTACCGTCATTTCAGATAAAATTTTCTGGAAATTCAGATAGAAGTCAGTTCGTTTGGCTTCAATTCGCAATATTTCGAGTAGTATTAGTTCTGACCCAATTCGTATTTTTTTACTGATTCGTTAAAATTGGACCTGAAATTATTTTCACTCATCTCTAATATATTCCAACAGTCCCAATTTCATGACGCTGTCCACAAATTGGGCTACAAAACGGGACAGGGTTACATGAAATGGGGCATTCTGGATGCATTTTGTGGTTCTATAGACCTATATGTCTCCAATGGACTGCTGTGGATGCTGTACGGCGGTGTACGTAAGTCCTTACATGCACTTGATAGCTTATCCTAGCTCCTTCACAGGGCTGCACTCCTGATGCCAGTTTGATTAACGTTCTCGGTATTTCTTGTTTATATTCGTTTTAATTATATCCTCAGCAATAATTACCCAGGGCTGCAAACCCTACACTTAGCTATATTAGGTTTATGCAAATACTGGCGTGCATGTTGATGAATCCAGTGTCTGCTTTACATAATAGAATGGATGCTTGTTTGGAAGAAGATACATTTGTGGCAGGCCATTGTTGTAGCTAGAGGAAAATGATTGTTTGCAAAATTAATTTTCTTAAAGTGTTATTGCGAAATTAAGCTTATGCAAAAATAATATATTAAATAGATCCCAGAATTAAATTTGAGAAGAAAAATGAACTGGTGGTAATATATATTCCCAATGAATATAAGCAGACAGGGAATTTCAAGGTGGCGTGTACAGTGAAAAGGCTGATGTAGTGTAAATTTGCTTTACTGCAGCTGCAATGGCGCAACTGGGAAAAACATATGGATCATGGAGCCAATTAATGCAGCAGGTTCTAGATCTAAATCAGGGATGCTCAACCTGTGGCCCTCCAGCTGTTCTAAAACTACAACTCCCACCATGCCCTGCTGCAGGCTGATAGCTGTAGACTGTCTGGGAATGCTGGGAGTTATAGTTTTGCAACAGCTGGAGGGCCGCAGGTTAAGCATGCCTGATCTAAATCATTAAGAAAGAAAATACTGTATGATAGTTCCCATAAGTATGACTCTAAATATTTCTCTGTCTAGCCACGGATACCAAAAACCATGTTCAAATAGCTCTACTGCCTGCATAAACTAGAATATAACTTTTGTAATACTGATTTCTATGTAAAGGAATCTACAATAATACTGCTCCTATGTACAAGAATAAAACTACTATAATACTGCTCCTATGTGCAAGAATAAAACTACTATAATACTGCCTCCTATGTACAAGAATATAACTACTATAATACTGCTCCTATGTGCAAGAATATAACTACTATAATACTGCTCCTATGTACAAGAATATTACTACTATAATACTGCTCCTATATACAAGAATATAACTACTATAATACTGCTCCTATGTACAAGAATATAACTACTATAATACTGCCTCCTATGTACATGAATATAACTACTATAATACTGCCTCCTATGTACAAGAATATAACTACTATAATACTGCTCCTATGTACAAGAATATAACTACTATAATACTGCTCCTATATACAAGAATATAACTACTATAATACTGCTCCTATATACAAGAATATAACTACTATAATACTGCCTCCTATGTACAAGAATATAACTACTATAATACTGCCCCTATGTACAAGAATATAACTATTATAATACTGCCTCCTATGTACAAGAATATAACTACTATAATACTGCCTCCTATGCACAAGAATATAACTACTATAATACTGCTCCTATGTACAAGAATATAACTACTATAATACTGCTCCCTATGTACAAGAATATAACTACTATAATACTGCTCCTATGTACAAGAATATAACTACTATAATACTGCTCCTATGTACAAGAATATAACTACTATAATACTGCTCCTATGTACAAGAATATAACTACTATAATACTGCTCCTATGTACAAGAATATAACTACTATAATACTACTCCTATGTACAAGAATATAACTACTATAATACTGCTCCTATATACAGGAATATAACCACTATAATACTGCCCCCTATGTACATTAATATATCTATATTTTGTATTTTTTATGTTTGCTTTCTTTTTACATCCTGATGACTTATAATAAACTACATTATAAACATTTTATATTTTCCGTGGAGCATAACGCTGTAGGTTTTAACATTTCGAAGGGAAATGACTTTGCACTATTGTAATTCCTCAAGGGCTTACATTAGTGGGGCCCCTTTAGGCAGATAATATATAAATAGTATCAAACTGAACATTTATTAACCCTTTTATACCAGACTGGAACCACGTGCAGAAGATCGCAGTATAGGGAAATATAGGCTACAAGTGATGTCGTCCTGTACGGACAATCTGATTTCCATCACGGGCAGGATACTGCTCCATCTTGGTTCACGGGGTAGTGTAAGGGGAACCGCCTTGCTCTTTTCAATGGTGTTGCAATGCTGCTACAGCTGCTCCATATGAGATCTATCAAAAAGATGGTATATGTCTGGGACGTCTGCCAAAATGCATGATATAACATACTGTACTCTTGGAACTTAATCCCTAAACCTTTCTCTACCGCCATGTTTTAGGCCTATTTATAAAACTATGACCTTTTAAATGATCTCTGTGATATATCAACCCCCCCTTTAGTCCTTACCTTATTCAACATAACACACACACACAACGTGACATCAATTCGAGCATGTCCTAGAAGTACGCTATACGTTTTCCACTTTAAAACAGTCCTTTTTTGTTTCAAGGGTCTCCAGACAATGAGTTGATCACTGCGATCGGCTCTGGTGGAACCTGGCATTAAGTGTGCATATTCCCTGCAGCGCCACCACAGGAGAAATGTAGTAATGCACAATTTCAATTGAAATCTATGAGCTTCATGAGCTTCTTGTTTAATACATAGATATATCCGCCAGAGAGAGAGAGAGAGAGTGACGCTCTTCGTAGCTACTTTCTAATCCTGCAAAAATAGTCCTGAACCTGAGACCCCTCTCCATTAATGGGGTTTTCTGGGACTGAAATATCAATAACCACAGGACAGGCCACCTTTATTCTTCCTCACTTTCATTAATCTTATTTCCTATGTGAAGCTCACTCCCATTCAAGTAAATGGAATTGAGCTGCAATACCCTGCAGAGCCACGACACAATGGATGGCGTTGTGCTTGGTGTACTATGAAAAGGGCGCAATGCTTGCCTTAAGGCGGTCAACAGCTATCTATCCCAAATCCCTCCTGGCTCCCCCATAGACATACACGTTTGGCTCGGTTGAACGTATATGTGTATCCAATGGGGAGAGTGGAAAAAGCCACCGCTAGTCACTGTAATCCAGAACACTTGGAACTCGTGGTCATCTAACCTAATCTAAGTAAATCTAGGTTACAATCTATGCTGTTTAAACCATGTGGGTAATACAAAGAACATCCAGGAAGCATGACAATGGGTTTTATGCACTCTACACCGCACTGAAAGGCATAACATCAGTATTTGATGCTCGGTGCCAGATGTTGCCTCCTGAAGACCCTAAAGTGCTAAAGAGCAGAACCATTTCCTAAGAGCAAAACATGTCATGATTACTATTGTCTTTTCAGGAAACTCAGAAGGGCTTTCTTCGTGTCCAATGTACTGTACATTTTCCCATATTCCTAGAACTATAAGACAAATATAGACCCCATTAAAGACTCAAGGAAATAGCTTTAAGATTTGCCTAATGGACAAGAGCGAGAGAAGATGCATTCAAGGAATGTTATGGGAAGGAGATTGCCTGAGGTCCCGATGATGGACACCTGCTACTTGTCACAGTACCTGGAGGAAATGGAGGACAAGATGCCTTCACAAGAGTGCCCTAAACTCTTTACTTTCCTAGCATCAGAGGTGTGCGACCTGGGCAACCACACAGGGTGCATCACCCCTCACTGCTGAAGGGGGCACCAACCAGTTCCCTCTTCTGGGCACCTTGTTACTGGGATGCTTCACCTTGCTTTCAGGTCCCCCTGCACTTAACTGTATCTTTGTTCATAGGACATAGACAAGTAACTGAGCATCTTACTCAGCGCTGGCAAGACAAGGGAACTATTGTTTCCCTGCCTTGCTGCACGGTGCAGACGGTGCAATCAGAGGTGTACTGTAGCTAGCCTTTCCTGCAGGGAAGGATTCAGATTTGTGCCCCCCCAACCACCCCATGCCAACCTTTCCCCCCCCTGGGCAACTCAAACTTACTAAAAGATGTGGTAGTTAAGGGGTAAGCCACTTCTCTAATTCCGCCCAATGCATAACTACACTCATCCAGTCCCACCTAATAAAATCTATCATAGGGTACACGTGCATTACCAATACTCCTTGCAATAAACGAGAGAACCAACTGGTGCTACCTCATGCAGGGATGTCACTGGCGTCGGCGTGATGTCCCCTGGATCTGAAACAAGGTCCCTGTGATGATAGAGAAAAAAAGAATAATCACATGAGGAAGGTTTGGTGACTGTCCATGTTAAATATCTAGGAGGGAGCCTGTAAGACCGAGCCACCCCAATGTAAAACAGTGTAATCTAGGGCATTTCCCCTAAGTGCTACTACACAGTACTAATGCCCACATTGTGACCTCTCACAGTAATTATGCCCACTTTGCGGCCCCTTCACAGTAGCTATGTCCTCCTTGTGGCCCCTCACAGTAGTTATGCCCACATTTGTGCTCGTCACAGTAGTTATGCCCACATTGTGCCCCTTCACAGTAGTTATGTCCTCCTTGTGGGCTCTCAATGTAGTTATGCCCACCTTTGTTCCCCTCAGTAGTTATGCCCACTTTTGTGCCAGTCACAGTAGTTATGCCCATTTTTGTGCCCCTCACAGTAGGTATGCCCATCTTTGTGCCCCTCACAGTAGGTATGCCCATCTTTGTGCCCCTCACAGTAGGTATGCCCATCTTTGTACTCCCTCACAGTAGTTATGCCCACTTTTGTACTCCCTCACAGTAGTTATGCCCATCTTTGTGCTCCCTCACAGTAGTTATGCCCACCTTTGTACTCCCTCACCGTAGTTCTGCCCACCTTTGTGCCCCTTACAGTAGGTATGCCCATCTTTGTGCCTCTCACAGTACATATGCCCCGTTTGTGCACCCTTACTGTAGTTATGCCCACTTTTGTACCCCTCACAGTTGTGTGCCCCTCACAGTAGATATGGCCAGATATGTGCCCCTTCAGTGTAGTTATACCCACTTTTGTGCCCCCTCACTGTGTGCTGTCCGCATCCATTCCTGCCCCATAAAGAATGAATGGGTCCGTCTACGGATGTGTGAATGGACCCTTAGGGCTACAATATCCAGGTAAGCTATTTATTCCAACATTGCGTGATCGGCTAGCGTTCATTTGGGAGAGAGGAGCAAGCCACTGTCCGACAGTTTTGAAAACCGGCTGCCCGATCCTTCTTTCCTCTAACAGTTGCCATCGGGGAAAACCCAGCACATCCCTTTGCACATTAGAAGTTTGGCCATTCCTGCCAAAAAAGGACGCATTTGGCCAACGGTCATCTAATATGTCTGACTACCTCTGTTTATATCACATCAAACCTTTCACTGGAGATATATGGTGGGAGGATTTCCCAACATTTACACCTAAGGGAAGACTGATCTGTCAGGCATACAGTGGTGTACGTCAGTCATAGCTTCCTGTTGTAGAAAAACCTATGCCGTGCGGTATATGATTTTTAACTGCATGCTTCCATATGGAAAGATGGTGTTCCTCTTGGCATACGCCATTCTGCGCATGCACTGTGCGCTCTGCTGACGCTTATGCTGAACGTGGTGTTTCATTGTAGTGTCAGGATGACTTTCAAGGACAGTGAATGTAATTTTTTTTGGGTAGAAGTAATATTTCTACATAGTGAATAATTTACTTGTAAGTGTAGCAGAATAAAAAAAACAAAAAAAAAACAGACCTAACAATAAATACCTACATCCTGCTCATTCTGAGTAATGAAATAATTAATTAAAAAGGGTGTTCACAAAATAATAACAATGAGGAGTTAAACTGGTGAAGTCATTCATTCTGTAGAATAACAGGTGTCAATTTTGGCCCTTATTTAGGGTAGGAGGGTGGCAAAAGTTGTTCATGTTGGTTATAGTGCATTATTGGTTATTTGCTATGATGAAGAACATACTTTGATTAAAAAGTTGATTGGAGACAGAAAAACATATAGAGAAATGTAGCAAATTATAGGTTGCTGAGCTAAAATAATCTCAGATGCCGTGAAGTGGCAACCAAGAATAGCCAGAATGGAAAAGGCTCAGCCAATGATCACCTCCAGAAATATCCAAGAAAAATCTGAAGTTACCAGTGAGTACTGCTACGATCAGAAGACAATGAATTTCCCAGCAAGAAATCCCCACAAAGTCCCGTTGTTGAAAAAGACATGTCCTGAATAGGTAAAAATGTGCCAAGGGGCACATTAACTGGCCCACAGAGAAATGGTGCAACATTTTGTGGACTGATGAACAAAAATTTTTCTTTTTAGGTCTAGTGGCTGCAGACAGTATGTCGAACAAACCACGAGCAGTAAACTCAAGTCACCGTACACTGTGAAAACGGTAAAGCATGGTAGTGAAAAAATCCTGATATAGGATGTTTCTCATAACATGTGTTGGGCCTATTTATCGCATGCAAGGTGTCATGGATCAGTTTGAATATATCAGAATACTTAAGGAGATCATGTTGACCCTATACCAAAGAAGAAATGTCCTTGAAATGGACAGTGACCCAAAACACACTGGTAAGCGAACAACAGGATTGAGGTCACGGAGTGGCCACTGGCCAGCCCAATCCCCTGACCTCAATCCTAAAGAGAACTTGTGGGGGTGAAATAAAAAATGCGGTTTATGAAGCCAAACCCCAAAATGCTGAAGAACTGTGGAATGTAGTCCAATTATTATGGACTGAAATACCTGTTCAGGGGGGCCAGAATTTGGTAGACGCCATGCAACACCAATGTCAAGCAGTTCTCCTAAACAATCAGGGGTGTAGCTACCATGGAAGTAGGGGAAGTGGCTGCCACAGGGCCCAAGCTCAGGAAGGGGCCCAGGGGATTTATTTTCAGGGCCTAGGGAATGGTGAGTATGGGGCTCCTAGTCCTAGCACTGGTATTACTCACTTCTCCCTGGTCTTCTTATCCAGATGCCTGTGCTGCACTAAATCCTGGCAACGAACAACTTCAAGATGGGATGTAGTTTGCATAGGAATACACTATGACCTGATGTCCGGTCACAGTGTAGTGCATGCCTAGACACAGTGCTGCACAAAGAGCAGAGGCTCCCACAGAGAAGAGAGGTGAGTATTTTCTTTTGGTCCGGTCTGAGGTCTGCATTAAAGTAGTATTTTGGTTAGATTAAGTGATCTCCTATCCACAAGATAGGGGATAATTTTTAGATTGGTAGGGGTTCTACCGCTGGGACCTCCACCGATCATGAGAACGGGGGCCGTATATCCCCTGCGGGGTCCCCCTGAAATGAATGGTTCTGGCTAATCACACGTGCACGTGGCCTCTCCATTTATTTCTATGGAACTTCCAGATATAGCCAAGTACAGCGCTTCTGAATTCCCATAGAAATAAATGTAGTGGCCATGCTCATGTGAGACCGGCTGCTCCGTTCATTTCAGGGGGTCTGCAGGGAATACAGGGACCAAGGTGAGGGGGGGGGGGGGCTGTTTAGGTGTAGATACGCCACTGGAAACAATGGTTATGCCTCTAAATATTAGTTCAGTAAAGTGAATCACTTTTTATTTTATTTTATACATAACATTTTTGAGTTTTTAAAGAAAAAATGCTGGCACTGCTATTTTTTTCCTTACTTTCTGTAAAGGATTAACACAAACTGGATACATTTTGTTATCGTTTTGATTTGAAATTGAATGTGTAGTATGTCCAGCGCATTTGCATATATGGAAATAAGATTAGTTATAATGATTTTGTGCTTAATTAGCTTGTAAAGTCATGTAAATTCTAACCCGGAAATTTTTGAAATTCTTGTTTTTGGAAAATTACAAAATATTGCTATATTTTGTATTCTATAGCTTGCACCTTCTGTATTCTGCAGGAGGGTGAAGTGATCTCATCTTTTCTGTTCTCCTTTTCCTAGGAATATAGGAACATGGACAGAACAGAAGGATACACGTCCAGCTTGAGTTTCCTGAGAAGACAATGGTCATAAGAAGAACATATGCTGAGCTGCGAGGAAATCATAATGCTCCTCAGTGCTTCACTGTGAAAGAATTTCCAGGCAGTGTGCCTGGAGGAACAGCATATTCTTAGAAAGAGACCCATATAGACTGTGTGTTTGAGGAATTTACTGTACGCTGGATTGGCAGGCAGGAGTGGCTGGCACCAAGCTGGTCGAAATCCTTTCACCACTTTGCGGGGGGAGGGCTTCCTGCTCCTTAGGTGACACCTGTTCTTTTCACATAAGAACAAATCCATAAATAATCACAGTGTGGAATTTTGAGGAAGAGACGGAGCACGCTCTGAATTGGATTTTTCCATGTTAATGATATTCTATGGGTGGTCGGATGACAGAGAGATTCACTTAGGAAGTGAGATGCCGAGGAGATGAGCGTGGAATAGGTGGCGAAAGTGACATGCGCCATGCTTAGCATAGACAGGGCCATTTTGAATTTTGTTCTAGGACATGTACACTTTTGAGATGGGATTATAGACCTCATCGATTGTATTCAGAGGCTAATTACGTCAAATATATGCATCATGTTCATGCATATTGGCATGTGTGGGTCCATGAAACTACAAACACAACATGGATGGCATCTGTGTTCTGTGATTTTCATGGACTGTTGACAGGAGATACTCTGGAAATTAATTATCAGCCAAGCAGTATACATGGAATAGGGATGACACACCGCAAAAAATAGATACTTGACCAAACATGGAGCTTTTACAGACATCTTCATAAATGAACCACTGAGCATCTTGTCACGAATGTAATCACAGACACAGACGTGTCAAAAGAGGCCTGAGAGTGAAATATTTTTCCAAACTTATGGTAGGAGGAGTGCCCTTCCTCTCTTTCCTCAACCTTGTTGTCTTTCCTCTTCCATAGTACCGTACATGTACCCATTTTCATGATTTACCCCATGTCTACCTTCATGTGGGCCCAAGGAATATTCAATTTCTTGTTTTTTATTTCACATAAAAAATTTCATAGCAGTTTTTGTAGGACAACTGCATCGATTGATAATTAGTAAGGCAATGCCCCTAGCTGAGACGAACCTCGAGTTATCTACCTTGATCAAACAAAACAACAACAAAAAATCTAGGAAAAGTGTCATCCATCAATTTTTTATATCAGTGAGTCTTTTGCCTATTAACATTGCTCATTCTTTCAATGTCCATCAATTTTAGGTAGGCCGTAATAAGGATCCAGTGGTCAAGTTAAATATCTGATGAATTACAGTTCAATATTTTGTAATGGTCAACCACCTCATGTCTTCATGTTATTAAGAATGGAGATGCATGTGACAGGTCACTATCATGAAGTGGGTGGGGAGAGAACACTAAAATTTGAAGGCAGCAGGAGATAATTGATCCTACTTTGTCAGAAGCGGTGATCCATCTACTCATGTAATGGCATAGAAATATTAAATGGGACAGTGCCTTGAAGTTGGTAAGTGAATGGGCATGTATCTGATGGGTCATTATCCTGAAGTGGGTTGGGAGAGAACATTACAACCAATGAAATCATCTGGAAATTTGTAGGCAGCAGGAGATGATTGATCTGACTTTGTCAGAAGCAGTGACCCATCTACTCATCTACCCTTCTACTCACATGATGGCAGAGCAGCATGTGATAGGACAGTGCCTTGAAGTTGGTGTAGTGCCCTGGAGCAGGGGGTACTTGGACATTTGTGGACGTTTGTCTATTTCCCCTATGCAAAGTTATAAACTTCTTACTTTATTTCACTTGAAAAGGTTAACTTGCATTGTTTGATACTGTGTTACTGTATTTTATATGTTGTGATATATATCCTGTTCGTTGTCACTTTATTTGCAAGGCTCTGTGGAGAGGGTTAATGAATACTGAGAGACTGTTAGGACTTTTAATAAGAATCTGTAGGTTTCCACAGCTGTCATAGAGTTTGAAGAAGACCATGTTTTGGCGGGAAAAAGACAGACAGAGTGACCTTGTGACTGTCTGGTTTAGCTCCGTTGTTATGTTTGGAAACTTCTTTTTGTCTGGAAAAACATTATCATAAAGTGGGTCGGGAGAGAACACTACAGCCAATCATATTGTCAGAAAATTTGAAGGCAGCGGTGGGGACATCTCTCGTGTGATGGCAGATCAGTATGTGATGGGACAATAAGTTGGTGATAAAACATCTGGGAGTTAATGGAAATGGGGAAAGTGCACAGTATCATAAAGTGGGTGAGGGGAGAACACTACAACTATTCAGATCATACAAATATAAACGTCAGCAGAAGATGATTGATCTGACCTTGTGGGATGCAGTGACCCACCTACTCATATAACTAGTGAGGGCAGAGCAGGGCCGTCTTTACCAAGGGGCAAAAGGGGCAGCTGCCCCGGGCCCAGTTGCCTCTTGAGCCCTGCTAGCTACTGCCCCGGGTGTCAGGCTGTCTGTGTACTTTAACGTTGTGATCTAGGACCTTAGATGACATCATCACCATGTGACCAGTAACCTAGTAATTACTGGTCACATGGCTATGAGGTCATCACAGGTCCTAGCAGGAGTGTTGCAGAAGTTAACTGTGGAGCTTTTTTGTGTGAAGATTACATCAGAAAAAGGTGACAGGGGCTGTTATGTTAATATACTGTAAACTACTGTATAATGGGGTGCTGTATATTGTGTGGGGGCCTGTATACTGTGGGGGGCTGTATATTGTGTGGGACTGTGTACTGTGTGGTGGGATGTATACTGTGTGGGGCTGTATACTGTGGGGGGCTGTATATTGTGTGGGACTGTATACTGTGTGGTGGGCTGTATACTGTGGGGGCTGTATACTGTGTGGTGGGCTGTATACTGTGTGGCGGCCTGTATACTGTGGGGGGGCCTTATACTGTGTGGTGTGCTGTATACTGTGTGGTGGGCTGTATACTGTGTGGTGGGCTGTATACTGTGTGGGGGCCTGTATACTGTGTGGGGGCCTGTATACTGTGTGGTGGGCTGTATACTGTGTGGGGGCCTGTATACTGTGGGGGGGCCTTATACTGTGTGGTGGGCTGTATACTGTGTGGTGGGCTGTATACTGTGTGGGGGGGCTGTATACTGTGTGGGGGGCTGTATACTGTGTGGGGGGCTGTATACTGTGTGGGGCCTGTATACTGTGGGGGGGCTGTATACTGTGTGGGGGCCTGTATACTGTGGGGGGCTGTATACTGTGTGGGGGGCTGTATACTGTGTGGGGGCCTGTATACTGTGGGGGGGGGGGCTGTATACCGTGGGGGGCTGTATACTGTGTGGTGGGCTGTATACTGTGTGGGGGTCTGTATACTGTGTGGGGGGGCTGTATACTGTGTGGGGGGCCTGTATACTGTGTGGGGGCCTGTATACTGTGTGTTGGGCTGTATACTGTGTGGGGGCCTGTATATTGTGGGGGGGACTTATACTATGTGGTGGGCTTTATACTGTGTGGTGGGCTGTATACTGTGTGGTGGGGCTGTATACTGTGTGGGGGGTCTGTATACTATGTGGGGGGCTGTATACTGTGTGGGGGCCTGTATACTGTGTGGGGGCCTGTATACTGTGTGGGGGGCTGTATACTGTGGGGGCATGTATACTGTGGGGGGCCTGTATAGTTTTGGGGGGCCTGTATAGTGTGGGGGGCTGTATATTGTGGAGTGCTATACTGCTGTACTGTATACTGTGGGGGTCTGTATACTGTGGGTGCGGTATAGTGTGGAGTGCTATACTGCTGTTCTGTATAGTGTGGGGGGCTGTATCGTGTATAGTTTGGGGTGCTGTATACTGTGGGCTGCTATACTGTGAGGTGTTGTATACTGTGGGGTGCTCTATACTGTGGGCTGCTATACTCCTCTACTATATACTGTGGGGTACTGTAAAGTGTGGGGTGCTATACTGCATACTGTGTGGTGCTGTATACTATAGGGTGCTATACTGCATACTGTGGGTTGCTGTATACTATAGGGTGCTATACTGCATACTGTGGGGTGCTGGGGTGCACTGTAACACTAGGGTGAGCCGAGCCCAGGTCTCCTTCCTGCAGAGCGGTGCCCACTTCCAGCCCAGAGCACTGATCCTGAGCCGCTGGAGTCTTCAGAACTGGAAGTATTTACAGTCATTCACTGGACTCTACCAGATGCGTGGATTTTTTGTGTGTGTGGAGGGCGTGATTGCCTGCTAAGGTGTGGGAAGGTGGGATCCAGGGGGCCCAAGTAAATTTTTGCCCAGGGTCCAATCAATATTAAAGACGGCCTTGGGGCAGAGCATTATATAACAGGACGGTGCCATGAAACTTGTGAACATAGGACATCCTGAAACCAATTAGATTATGGGCAGATGGTAAAGAGAGAGGAGTGCTATCAACTTGTTTCAGGCAGGAAGAGGAAGCGTGAAACGAAACGATCGTCGGGCGGCTGCTTCAGACCAGGGTCAGTAAGGAATGTGTTTTGTTGTACTTTGTGCATTTTGTACTTTTTTCTCCCCCTGCAGTTTCTCTGTTGTGTGGGGTTGCACGCAGGCTCACACCGCCTTACATAGTTGTAGTGTTTTGCCGTTTATGCTCTGGGTGCACCTTGCCATATGAGCCCCACTCAGCTGACACTGCCACAACTGTATGTGGGGGGATACTAGGCCCTTTTTGGTCTGGAGTTTTCTCTGTTTTTATACAATTGTTTGCAACACTATCGTGTTCCCATGACTGGCGTATTGTCGAGTCGCTTACCTCTTAAACTCCACTCCCCCTCCCAATAATGACAGACTCAGCAAGCGGATTATATGGCCACAGCAGCCTTTTATTAATAACATAAATACAAATAAATATCATAAATACATAACTTAACCCTTGGCCTTCCCACCTGAAGGCCCCGCCCTAAAACCTTACCAAGAACCCATGAATGCCAACACGGGGGAGGGTCCTTGGAGCCCCATAAATGACGGATAACTGGCCTCGCCCTCAGTTAAATTACCTCTAGCCGATAAACGCCAGCTCAGAGGCAGGAACCGGTAACCAAGGGCAACCAACTTGGGCCGCTACCCGCCATATCACACCTTAAACCAGTACCTGGGGAGTCCAGAGCCTCCTTTGGCTCCCTCCCCACCATGCCAGAGCCACCATAACCACCAACTCCAAGGACCCCCCACCGCCCCAGGCCGCTATGACAAAACTTACCCTCCAATCACTGCCGGACCATCCGTAATCCACTCGCAACCCCCCGGCCTAACCCCGTCCTCACAAAATGGCCCCTTTTCCCGCCCCTGCTAACCCTTTTAACCCCTTAGCCACACCTCCATCCCTTCCGTCACTATCCTTCCTCCTTAACCCTTTGTAACCCTGAATCCTCTCCCTCCAAGCCCCAGTCATGCCAGGCCTCCATCCAGCCTTGCAGCCCTGATTCCAGCCTGCACTTGATTGCTGCTTTTGTGTATGTTTTTAATGATATACTGTTAATGGATGTCTAATGAAGGAACTTACTGATTATAATAATTTTTAGTGTGGAAGCTTTTTGAGCATTTTAGGTGATATATATATAACAGGACGGTGCCATGAAACTGGTGAACATAGGACATCCTGAAACCAATTAGATTATGGGCAGATGGTAAAGAGAGAGTGACTTGTCCACGCTTATGATTATTTTAGAAAGGACAAGACTTCTTATGACACTGTTATAATATAATTAGAGATTAGCTAATTGAAGTTGACAAACTGGAATTCGATCTGAATTTCAGGAAAAATTCAATTTGCACCGAATCCGAATTTCTTCACGCTTCGTGGTAACAACCCGCGATTTTTTCCTAAAATGGCTGCTGCAAAGAACTCTGGGAATGGAGCAAAGAACTCTGGGAATGAGGGATCACCCACAATGCCATGCATGCAGCCAATCAGCAGCCAGCCAGCCCTGTTATGTCACAGTCCTATAAATAGCCTCAGCCATCTTGGATTCAGCCATTTTCCAGTGCACTTAGTGCAGGGAGAGACGTCAGCAGGCGCTAGGGACAGTGCTAGGATAGACTTGAAAACTTTTTTTTTGCTAAATAAAAGTTCAGGGAAAGAATAGGGAGGAATTATTCCACAGTATTGGAGCAGAATAGGGTTCAGTAGGGGAGGTTACAGTCTGGGTAATAGGAACAATCCTATTACACCTTGCTGCACTGACTGGGGATCCAAATTGCCATTATACAGCTCTGTAATTCCAGCAAACAGTTCTTGTTATTGGGGTGTAAGTGCTGTGTGATGCAGCCATTAACAGGGTTTATTACAAGGAAATATTTCAAAATCTTATTACCCCTTGTGTGGTGGAGTTATATGTTCTAAGGCCTTTTTTTGTGTATTAGTGTAAAAAAAAAAAAAAAAGGGCCTATTAACCCCTTAGTGACCAAGCCTGTTTGGGCCTTTTTTTACCAAGCGTTTTTCTTCCTTTTTTCATGGTCTCGTTCCAAGAGCTATAACATATATAGCTTTATGAGGGCTTGTTTTTTACGGGACAAGTTGTAGTTTTTAATGGCACCATTTTGGGGTACACATAACTTTCTGATTAACTTTTATTAACTCTTTCTGGGAGGGAGATGGGGAAAAATAGCAATACTGCCACTGCGTTTTTACATTATAAATTTTACGGCGTTCATTTTTCGGTACAAATAACATAATATATTTATTCTCTGGGTCAGTACAATTACAGTGATACTAAATACTGATAATTTTTTTTAAGTTTTACTACTTTTTTTTTATTTTTGCATTGCCACTTCACAAGACCCATAACTTTTTTTTTCTTTTTCTATGGAGTTGTGTGAGGGCTTCATTTTTGAGGGACAACTTGTATTTTTCATTGGTATTATTTTGGAGTAAATCCTGCTTTTTAATCGCTTGTTATTACGTTTTTTTCAGTGGAAACTAAGAATAAATTTGAAATTCTGTCTTTTTTATTTTTATTTTTTACGGCGTTCACCATAGGGGATAATTTATGTAATATTTATGTAGTCTGGGTCATTACGGACGCGGCAATAACAAACATATGGGGGATATTTTCTTTTTGCAATTTTTTTCATTGAAAAGCGTATTTTCAATGAAAATAAAGCATATTTTTTTATTTTATGGATTTTTTTTATTTAATAAAAGTGTATTTTATGGATTTTTTTTACTACTTAAAAGTCCCACAAGGGGACTATAATATACAGTATTTTGATTGCTTTTAAAATGTAATGCATTATCTCTATAATGCATTACATTTCAATAGCAATGCTATTCAAATATTGACCAGCAGGCTGCGCCAGAGAGGCACAGCCTGCTGGAGATAACTGAAGACAGGCTCGGAGCCCTGATCGGAAGCGAGGTAAGCTTCCTACCAACACATCAGCACCCCGCTATCGCATTTTCGGGGTGCTGATGGGAGACAGAGGGAGTCCGCTCCCTCTGTCACCACTTTACATGCAGCGGGCGCCATTGCGCCCGGCATGTAAAGGGTTAAACAGCCCGGATCGGCACTTCTGCCGGTCAGGGCTGTTAGAGCAGGGCCCCGGCTCTCATGTGAGAGCCGGGTCCGCGCTCCCCGCTGCACGGGGGAGCCATGCAGGGCTTAGACTGGGCCGCCGTAAAAACGCGGCGGCCCAGCCTAAGGCCCCTTAGTGACCGCCGTAAAAAAACGTATGGGTGGTCACTAAGGGGTTAACTGTTGTGTGGTGAAGTGAGAAAATTACAGCCCTTTTTGACGTGTATTAGTGGCAAAGAAAAAAAGTATTATTTGCCGTTCAGCGGTGCAGTTATATGTTCTAAAGCCCTTTATGGTGTGTATTAGTGGCAAAAAAAAGGCATAATTAGCCGTTGTGTGGTGAAGTGACAAAATGACAGCCTTTTTTGGGGTGTATTAATTTCCTTTTTATTTATTTATTTGATCTAACAGTATGTCAGACAGAGAAGTGCCAGGCCCTGCACAGTGCAGTGGCAGAGGCCTAAATGTTTCTGGCACAGGCACAGGTCGCAGCAGTGTTAGGGGGCGTGGCAGCAGGAGTTGCAGCGAGAGGCTCCCAGTGTCATCTAGCGGTCGTGTCTTGACCAGAAACCCAGTGGATCTTGAATGGTTGACTCGGTTATCCACTTCTTCCCAAGTGATATCAGACACCCCCAGCCAAGAGTCGGTGGGTTCGTTAGACACAACCCTTAGTTGGCATGACCCGGAAGCAGGCCCTGTGCCCTCACCTGTCCTCCACCTGCCTTTGTCCTTTTCTGTTCCCTCAGCCAGAGAAGTATTATATGCTGTGGGCTCGGCTTCACTTTTCAGCGAGGACGACCTACTAAAGGACAGTCAACAGCTACTGCCCAGCGAGGATCTGGAGGAGACATCCGCCGCTTCCTTCGGTAGGTGGGCAAGTAGTGATGAGGAGAGTGGCATGGGAGCTGGTGTTGCGAGCAGAAGAAGAGGGTAGCAGCTTGCGTGTGAGGCAGCGGTGGAGCCAGCAAGTCGGTAGCGTGGCCGGGAGTCAGCAGGGTGGCAGCTTTGAGAGGTTGAGAGCCAAACGCGCCTTGGGTAGACCACCCGCTTCGCAGGAGCCTACCTGCCCGGAAAGTAGTGGTGCAGGGGTTGACGGAGGCAGCGGCGGTAGCAGTCAATCTGTGCGAAGTGTTGGGGGTAAAATCACCTACTCAGCGGTGTGGCAGTTGTTTGTTAAGCTGCCAGAGGAGGTTAACATGGCCATTTGCCGAATCAGTGGACAGAAGGTGAAGAATGGCTAGGGTGCCAATGTTGGCACCATGGCCCTGCGTCAACATAAAGTGGCCTGGGAGAACCGTGGCTCCAATGTAGTGGTCCTGCCTGCCGCAGCAACCCCTGTATCTCCCAGTGGCACAAACCCGTTTTCAGGCAGTCAGGGCTGTACCACCTTAGCCAAAAGGAGCTGTCTGTCCTTTACATCATCTACCCGTCCTGATGCTCCTGCTGCTCGCCATCCTACTCCTCGTCAGTCATTCCGTCAGCAATCGATCACCAAAGCGATTTCCAAGAGACAACAGTATGCGTGCACTCATCCAACGGGGCAGAAGCTGAACATGCTCCTGGCCAAGTTGCTGGTGCTGCAGTCCCTCCCTTTCCAAGTGGTGGACTCTGCACCTTTCAGAGAACTGATAGCTTGTGCCAAACCGAGGAAGAGAGTCCCAAGCCTTCATTTATTTGCCAAAAAGCAGTACCAGCCCTGCACAAATATGTAGAACAGAAGGTGGGCCAGTCCTTGAGCCTGTCGGTGTCTGCCAAAGTGCACGGCAGCGCCGACGTGTGGAGCTGTAACTACGGTTAAGGACATTATATGTCCTTTACAGCCCACTGGGTAAATGTGGTTCCTGCCCAGCCAAACCAGCAACTTGGCCAGGTGACGCCGCTTCCGCCTCCATGTTCTCACGCCGTTGGTCCTGCGACAATGTCCGCCTCTGTCTCCTCATCCTCCACCGTGTCCTCAGCCTCCACTGCAGGGACAATTCACAGTGCACATCCAGCAAACCACATGTGCAGGGCACGGCAGTGACACGCTTTTCTACACCTTCCTGGGTGAACGGAGTCACACAGGGGAGGAACTGCTCCGTGTCTTCATCAAAAAAATCGAATCCTGACTTTCTCCACGACAACTCAAAATCGGAACCATGGTGATCGACAATGGGAAGAACATGTGCTGTTGGCGCTGCGTCAAGGAGGCCTGAGCCATGCGTCCTGCATGGTGCACATGTTCAATCTGGTTGTCAAGCGGTTCCTGAGGTCTTCCACTCATCTGCAAAACATCCTAAAAATAGCCAGGAAACTTTGCATGCACTTCAGAGACTCGTACACCGCCAAGCACACCCTCCTTGAGCTGCAAAGGCAGAACGGGATCCCCCAACATAGGCTGATATGCGACATTTCCACCCATTGGAATTCCACCCTCCATATGTTTGACCGACTATACGAACAGAGAAAGGCCATAGACGATTTATTGATGATCCAAGCGTACAGGAGTACTTGTCTGTGTAACTTCGATGTCAGCCAGTGGCAGCTCATGCGTGACATCTGCTGATTGCTCAGGCCATTTGAGGATGCCACGTTATTTGTCAGTCGCCAGGACTACGGGAAGAACAACGTCATTCCACTGCTTCATATCCTGGAACAGATGCTGTTACATCTGCCTGGTCAGGGGGCTGGAGACGTGGCACCTACATCTCACGGCCACATAAGCTGCTGCTAAATCAACACTAGGTCACTCTGTGGCCTCCTTATGCTGATGCCACCTCCACACTATGTCACCTTGCCACTCTGTGGCCTCCTCATGCTGCTGCTAACTCACCACTATGTCATCTTGCCACTCGGTGGCCTCCTCATGCTGCTGCTGCTTCCTGTGGGGGCTGAACTGAAAGAGGAGGAGAAGGACATTGCTGCACAAGCAATGTGTAGCGAAATGGGTGGTTCTTCTACACAGGTGACAGAAGAGGAGGAGCAGAAGAAGCCGGAGGAGCAAGAGGGAGATGAGAAAGACGAGGCAGATGACCCAGGCACACTGTGGCAGTATGCAGTGGAGATGGAGGCAAGGAGTCCCTCCTAATCTTTTGTTCAAATGACCCGCTGCATGATCACTTGCTTGGGTAGTGACAGCCAAATTGTCACCATTCGGCAGAGGGATGACTTCAGGCTCTCCACCTTGCTGGACCCTCGCTACCGTTCCAAAATGGGGGCCTTTTTTACACCCGCTGAGCGGGAGGACAAAATGAACTACTATACATCCTATGTAGTCAGTTTGCCGCTGCCTATCTGCGCCATTGTCCATCCTCTCGCAGGTCTGACCGTGGGGCCCCTCTGCGCTCTCGTTCCACTGCCATGGCTGCTGTGGCGGGGTGGGGGTTAGGAGCCGTACCAGCTCCATCAGCAGCAGCTTGAGTCAAGAGTCGCTGATGAGCAGCTTTCTTAACCAGCCTAGTGAAAAAACTACTCAGCAGCAGCAGCACCTAGACCTGGAGCAGAACCTGAACCAGCAGGTGGTGGCATACTTGGATAGCACCCTGCCACCCCACATTGAAGATCCGCTGGAATACTGGGCAGCCAAACTGGATTTGTGGCCGTAACTGGCCGAGTTTGCCCTGGAAAAGCTGTCCTGCCCGGCAAGTAGTGTGGCATTAGAGCGGGTGTTTAGTGCGGCGGGGGCCATATTTACCCCAAGGAAAGGTCACCTGTCCACCCAAAATATGGAGAGACTGACCTTTGTGAAGATGAATCAGGTGTGGATCAGCCAGGATTTCCACACACCAATGTCTGATACATCAGATTAGATCATCCATGCTGCCTTGACAAAAGAGACCGGTTTCTTCTGGCTACCTGCCTCAGCTACTATTCTGATGCTGCCACCCGCCTGATGCCACACATCTTATGCAAAGTGCTCCTTCTTACACCCACCATCATCAGCGGGTACTGTTATTGCTACCCACCTCCCCACTCTGTCCCTGGGTCACTCTGTGGTCTACTGTGGATGCTGCCATCTCACCTCAGCACTCAGGTCTCCTCATGCTGCTGCCACTTCCACACTCTGTCATTGTGCCACTCTGTGGTCTCCTCATGCTGCTGCTAAATCAACACTATGTCACTGGGCCACTCTGTGGCCTCCTCATGCTGCTGCTAACTCAACACTATGTCATCTTGCCACTCAGTGGCCTCCTCATGCTGCTGCTGCCACCTCCTCACTATGTCACCTTGCCACTCTATGGTCTCCTCATGTTGCTGCTAAATGAACACTATGTCACTGGGTCAATCTGTGACCTCCTCATGCTGCTGCTGCTGCCACCTCCACCCTATGTCACCTTGCCACTCTGTGACCTCTTCATGCTTCTGCCACCTCCACACTATGTCACCTTGCCAGTCTGTAGTCTCCTCATGCTGCTGCTGCCACCTCAACACTATGTCACCTTTCCACTCTGTGGCCTCCTCATGCTGCTGCTGCCACCTCCACACTATGTCACCTTGCCACTCTGTGGTCTCCTCATGCTGCTGCTAAATCAGCACTATGTCACTGGGTCACTCTCTGGTCTCCTCATGTTGCTGCTAAATGAACACTACATTATTGGCTCACTCTGTGGCTTCCTCATGATGCTGCCACATCCACACTATGTCACCTTGACAGTCTGTGGCCTCCTCATGCTGCTGCCACCTCCACACTATGTAACCTTGCCACTCGGTAGCCTCCGAATGCTGCTGCTAAATCAACACTATGTCACTGGGCCACTCTGTGGCTTCGTCATGCTGCTGCCACCTCAACACTATGTAAATGGGCCGCTATATGGTCTCCTCATGCTGCTGCTGCTGCTGCCACCTCCCCACTATGTCACTGGGCCACTCTGTGATCTCCTTATGCTGCTGCTATCTCAACACTATGTCATCGGGCCACTCTGTGGACTTCCCAACTGTTCTTCTACCCTCCCCAGTTCATGACCGGGCCACTATTTTGCCTTTTTGGCCTGGTTGACATCATCATTTATTTGACTCTTCTTCTGATTTGTCAGAAGGAAGGAAAAATGAGACGCACAACTGATCCTGTCTGTGTAGCAGCTGTAAGGCCTGTATGGTCCCATCAGAATTGGCTTGTGATTTGGTAGCTGAAAGCAGGAGTGGGTACAAAACACAGAAGACAAATGCAAATATTCGATTCACGTGTTATCTCTGGATCCACTCCAGTTTTTTTGGGCTTTAACAATACTGATGGATTACTGACCAAATGCTGACCAAGTGAAGGCGGATGCTCAATAGACAGGATCCGTTTTTTGGGGGGTTATTGTTTTGACGGATCAGAGAAAGGGCAAAATAATCAGTGACGTCCACACAAACTTACTGCTGCCACCCTCTCCACTCTGTCAGGGGGCTGTTCTTGTATAAGCATTTAAAAGAACAGGTTCAGTAGACATCTATGTGGAATCAGCTGACAACGGTGTAAAAGGAGTGCGCTCTTTCACGCTACAGCAGGATCTTGGGCCTCTGCACGGTTCTTTATATCTGGCGCTAACATCGACCTGTAAGGATGAATTCACAATTGAGTTGTTTGGTCAGTTATGGCCCTGTAACTGCCCAAATAAGTGAAGTGTGCAGTGATTCTAAGAGTGACGCCTGTCATGAGCTTGTCATACTGACTCACAGTATTATTTCACTACCACAGTAGACTCACTATGCGTGTTACTGCAAGGCACAGTGTTCTACACCCCTTCTGCATCCAGGAAATAGCAGTTTTTTTAACGCGATTCGCCGCAAATAAATTTGGATTAAATTGAATCTTTTCAGAAAATTCGGTGAACCGGCCGAATCGAATTTTTGAGAAATTCGCTTATCTGTAAATATAATGATGAGTCAGGACTAAATACTACCAAGCAAAATTTTGTATTTCACCTGTAGCTTGTTTTTATGAGTTAGTTTCCTTCCCCTGCACCAGCACAATGTTCAGCCTGGGGGCCTCTAAACACACCTTCACATAGCCCTGTCTACAATAAATCAACAAGTGAAATGACAGCTGAAGACTGTCAGGGATGCTATTTTTTTGAGGTTTGGCCTTTTGCATCAACCCCAAACCTAATATCTTTAAAAAAGTGAAGTGGGTGGGGTCTTCAAAAAGTTGCATCTAAAGCACCCTAACTAGTGATGATCGAGCATGCTTGGCCAAACACCTGTTCGGCTCGAGCATCTCGATGCTCGGCACATGGTGGTACTCGGCTGAGTACCGCATATGATCGAGCGCCATGCTCGAGTCTCCTCCCTGCACGGTTCTTGGCTGCTACGCAGCCAATAAACAAGCAGGTAAGTACTGCCCTCACTGAAATGCCAGTAGCCATGTTGGCTACTGGCATTACAGTGAATGGCTGTCTGGAGCGCGTCATCGGGTGCTATATAGCACCCGATGACGCATGTTTGGCTCATTCGTAGTCAGGGAGAGCTGAGCATAGGAAGGGACAGAGAGTGTAGGAAGTGTAATTGAATATTTTCAGAGACCCAAAAGTCCTTGTAAGGACTATTGTGTGTGACAGCAGCAATATATATTTTTAGCGCATCCTGCGCTAAATACCATGTAATAGGCCGCTGCGGACAGTTACATTTTTCGCGCCACATCTCCTGTGTAAAGTGTGCGCATTCCTAAAATATCAGTGACATCCGGTACACTTTTTCCGTAGACGGTGTCCACTGCGGACTGTTAAGCCCTGGGCGCGAAGAAACTGTGCCTGCTGCCAGAGCACAAGAAAAACAATCATCCACGATACCTAGCTTCATGTCCCAAATTGCAGGGCGGCACAGGACACCACTCTTGAAGTCAGACCAGTGTGACCAGGTGGTCAGTTGGATTGCAGAAGATAATGCTTCCAGTCGGTTAAGCACCACCCTGTCTTCCACCAAGTCCAGTCTCAGTAGCCAGGAATCTGGTCAACACGATCCTCACCCTGATCCTCCTTCCTCCCACCATGTACAGTCTGGCCAAACAAGTGATCCCACCCTCGGATATTCCAAGGACCTCTTTTCATCGCCATTACTTGATTTGGCCCTCTCGCCAAGCACGCTTGAAGAGGGACATGAGATCTTGTGCCCTGATTCCCAACCTCTTGAGCATCCACAGTCACAAGAAGATGACGGTGGGGAACGCAATTAGTGCTTAATGCGGTGGATGATGATAAGACACAGTTGCCAATGAGTCAACCGCAATTACTGTCTCAAGAGGTTGATGAAGAGGATAAGACACAGTTGTCAATCACTGAGGTTGTGGTTAGGTCAACAAATCAGGAGGATGATCAGAGTGAGGAAGTGGAGGAGGAGGTGGTGGGATCTGCAGCACCATAACAGGCTGGAAGAGGCAGTGGGGTGGCAAAAGGGAGAAGGCTGGCCACACCAAACAGGCCCGCAACTGTTCCACGGAGCACCCCCTTGCGGAAATCTCCCTTGCCAAAGGGTAGATGTTCCGCAGTATGGCGCTATTTTGAGGAAAGTGCGGACGACAAAAGAAAAATGTGCCATACGAAAATGAGCCGGGGCGTGAACACTAGCAACCTCACCACCACAGCATGATCCGCCACATGGCATCCAAGCACCGTAATAAGTGGGATGAACGTCTGGGTCCACAATCCCCCACCGCACAATGTCAGGGATAAATAGGATGCCACCAGGACAGAAACCATAGATAAGGGAATGGGACACCTCCTAGAATGGGACACCGTTTCCCAGCGCAGCATCCAAATGTCCATACCCTAGGCATTTGAACACAAGCGAAAATACCCAGCCACCCACCCTCAGACCATAGCACTAAATGTGCAGCTTTTCAAATTACTGGCCCTGGAAATGTTGCCATTTAGGCTTGTGGACACTGAGGCCTTCCGCAGCCTGATGTCCGCGGCCGTCCCGTGTTCAGCAGTCCCCAGCCGCCACTATTTTTCAAGGTGTGCCGTGCCCGCCTTATATAAACATGTGTCCCATAACACCACACGTGCCCTGACCAACGCAGTTACTGGGAAGGTCCACTTAACCACGGACACATGGACAAGTGCATTCGGCCATGGACGCTACATTTCCCTGACGGCACACTGAGTGAATGTTGTGGAGGCCGGGAGCGAGTCGTACCCTGGGATGGCACAGGTGCTACCGACGCCAAGGATTGCGGGCCCTACGTCAATCACAGTTTCCACCAGCACCTACGTTAGTGGCTCCTAACCCCACTTCTCCTTCTCTGCCTCCTCCTCCACTTCCACCTCCGATTTATCTGCGTGCAGCACCAGTCAGTCATCAGTCGGTAGCTGGAAGCCGTGTAGCACTGCAGTGGGAAAGCGGCAACAGGCCGTGCTGAAGCTGATATGCTTAGGGGACAAAAGGCACACCGCCGCAGAGCTGTGGCAGGGAATAAGAGACCAGACAGAGCTGTGGCTCTCGCCACTCAACCTACAACCAGGCATAATTGTGTCTGATAATGGCCGTAACTTGGTGCTCGGCAAGCTCAGACACATTCTATGCCTAGCCCACGTGTTCAACCTAGTGGTTCAGCGGTTTCTCAAAACCTACCCCAATTTGCCTGAGCTACTAGTGAAGGTGCGCCGCATGTGTGCACATTTCCGCAAGTCATCGACAGCTTCAGCCGGTCTGTCAACACTGCAGCAGCGCTTCAAATTGCCAGCTCACCGGCTGTTGTGCGACCTGAGCACGTGCTGGAACTCCACGTTCCACATGTTGGCCAGGCTTTGTGAGCAGCAGAGGGCAGTAGTGGAATACCAGCTGCAACATAGTCGTGGCCTTTCCAGTCAGCTTCCACCATTCACAAGTGAGGAGTGGGCATGGATGTCTGACCTCTGTGAGGTTTTAAGAAACTTTGAAGAATCAACACAGATGGTGAGCGGTGATAATGCTATTATCAGCGTAACTATCCCACTTCTGTGTCTACTCAAACGCTCGCTGCTTACAATTAAGGCTGACGCTTTGCATGTGGAAGAGGTGGAAATGGGACAGTACACAGTGTGATAGCCAGACCACCCTCAGTTTGTCTTCTCGGCGCGAATTGGACGAAGAAGAGGAGGAGCAGGAGATGGTTGCCTCCGCTACAGAGGGTAGTACCCATGGAAGTTTAATTCCATCTGTTCAGCGTGGGTGGGCAGAAAAGGAGGAAGAGGATGAGGAGATTTAGAGTGATCCTTCTGATGACGAGAGCGAAGTCTTGCCTCTTGGTACTCTGGCACACATGGCTGACTTCATGTTAGGCTGCATTTCCCACGACCTGCGCGTATTACGCATTTTAGACAATACAGATTACTGGTTGTTCACCCTTCTCGATCCAAACTACAAAGAGAACTTCTCATCTCTTATTCCTCTGGTGTAGAGGACGAGCAAAACGGTGCAATACCAGAAGATCCTTGATGAAAAATTGTTCCAAAAATTTCCATCAGACAACGCTGGCGGCAGAGTCCGTAGTTTCTTGGCCAACCGAGGAGGGGAGACAAGGGGAACACACAGCAGTTCCAACAGAGGCAGAGCAACACTCTCCAAAGCCTGGGACAGTTTCATGACACCCCGCCAGCACACTCACCCTGATGCGTGGCCTAGTGTCACAAGCAGGGAAAAATTTTGGAAGATGGTGAAGGAGTACATGTCAGTCTCCTCCATGATCCCTCAGTGCCTTACAACTACTGGGTGTCCAAGCTGGACACGTGGCATGAACTGGCACTCTACGCCTTGGAGGTGCTGGCCTGCCCTGCCGCAAGCATTTTGTCTGAGCGGGTATTTAGTGCTGCTGGGGCCATTATAACAGATAAGCGCATCCGACTGTCAACTGAAAATTCTGACAGGTTGACTCTTATAAAAATGAACAAAGCCTGGATTTGTCCATGACTTCTCGACTGCACCAGAGGAAAGCTGATGAACATAAAGGCACTTTAAATGTTTTGTTTATAATGTACTGAATACACTGTGTTCCCATGCACCCCTTTTACCACAAACAAGGGTATATGGTTGAATCTTCCTTTTCTAATCCTCCTTCTCCTCTTCCATCATAACAACACATGCTTATTCGTCGCATATAATGCCCTCGCATGTATGCCCTTAACATATAATGTTTTGCAGGGTCAGCTCCCCAGCAGGCCCTCGCATATAATTATTTAGAGGGTCAGCTCACCAGCAGACCCTCGCATAATGTTTTACAGGGTCAGTTTACCAGCAGGCCCTCGCATATAATTTTTTAGAGGGTCATATCACCAGCAGGCCCTCGCATATAATCTTTTACAGGGTCAGCTCACCAGGAGGCCCTCGCATATAATTTTTTAGAGGATCAGCTCACCAGCAGGCCCTTGCATATAATGTTTTACAGGATCAGCTCACCAGCAGGCCCTCGCATATAATTTTTTAGAGGGTCAACTCACCAGCAGGCCTTCACCTCCAATATTTTACAGGATCAGTTCACCTGAAGGCCCTTGCATATCATTTTTTAGAGGGTCAGCTCACCTGCAGGCACTCACCTACAACCTTTTAGAGGGTCAGCTTACTAGCAGGCCCGCACCTAAAATCTTTTACAGGGTCAGCTCACCAGTAGGCCCAAACCTAAAATCTTTTACAGGGTCAGCTCACCAGCAGGCCCTCGCATATAATTTTTTACAGGGTCAGCTCACCAGCAGGCCCGCACCTTAAATATTTTACAGCGTCAGCTCATCTGCAGGCCCGCACCTAAAATCTTTTACAGGGTAAGATCACCTGCAGACCCTCACCTAATTATACCTAATAGGTAATTTGCATGATGCTGCCTTGCTTGGATGTGGTATCCGTAGCTGTTTCTCAGGCTCCCTCTCTGGAACCCTGATTCCCTGTTAACCATAGTCACCATGGTTTGCGCTGACAATAACATCGAAAGTTGATAGGCCAGACATCCGAATGGATCACCGCCGTCACGTTGACGTGCGATCGGCCCCAGGTTATCTATAGTCACCAAAGCGGCAGCAGGCCCTCACCCATAATGTTTTAGATGGTCAGATCAGAAGGCCCTTGCTCCTAATGTTTTTGAGGGTCACCAGCAGGCCATCAATCATAATTTTTCAAGGCTGTGTATGATGCCCTCCTTTTTGTGTAACAAAGGGTGTATTGTAGTGCCGATCCTCGTAATTTTTGGCAGCCCTTTCACCTAGTGCATAGTCCCACTACACGAACAATTGTACCACAATGTGAATGAGGCCCTCCTTTATGTGATACACAGGTTGTATCGGAGTGCCTCTTCCTTGTAATTTTTGGCAGCACTTGCACTTTATATACAAGTAAATATACAGGAAAGAATGTTTTCTAACAATTTTTCCTCTAAAATCGATTTTATCTTTGGTTTGGTGCGTATTATTGTCAGTCTATAAAAGTGGCGCACTACTCGGACAACATCGTTCCCAACAGAGACCTGGGAGTCCAAGATGCATCCAGACATCCTCCCCATGTTGGTTCTGAACCATTTCGGTGGTGTTTTTTATCAATTTCTGACCTTTTCCTATAAACCAGGCACCCTCCCCTCTTCAGAGCAGGGGGTGCCTGGTTTAATGTTTAGGTTCTCCCATTGACCTCCATTATACTCGGGTGCTCGGTGCATACTGATGTGTTCGTCCCGAGCCCCCGAGCACTATGGTGCTTGATCAACACTAACTCTAACACATGTACTTAGGGTTACCTACCAGGTTGCCATCAGGATTTAAGAACCCTCGCCCATAGAAGCGGATGATTAAATGCTGACTCACACTTCAGTGAAGTAATAGGAAGGTTCTGTGTGCTGGTGAGCTGTCGCTACTAACAAGGTATTTTGAGTACATAATATGCCCTAAAGCATATTCAATGTTAAATCTTGTTGATCAAGATCAGGCAAGTACATAGAGCATTCAAAAAGCATGCTAGTAAGCATGATTTAAAATATTTAGTGAAGGTGCATCCTTACATACTGGCTCTGACCTTAATCTAATATCTAATGTATTTTTAATAAATCTCAGAGGATAATTTTGTATGGTTAACTGCTGGCCCCTATGTACAAGAACTACTGTAATACTGCTCCTATGTACAAGAATATAACTACTATAATACTGCTCCTATGTATAAGAATATAACTACTATAATACTGCTCCTATGTGCAAGAATATAACTACTATAATACTGCTCCTATGTACAAAAATATAACTACTATAATACTGCCTTCAATGTTAAAGAATATAACTACTATAATACTGCTCCTATGTGCAAGAATATAACTACTATAATACTGCACCCTATGTACAAGGATAAAACCACTATAATACTGCCTCCTATGCAGGGCTTTTTTTCTGGCGGAACGCCCTGGAACGACGTTCCTCCACCTATTTTCTCCCACTCGCCCCGCCCCCCTTCAGTTACTGGCCCAGGCGGCCCGGCCTGCTGCTTAGGCTGCTTACTTATTGTTCTCTAAAGGGGTGGTTTTAGGGGGCGGTCCTAGGGGTGGGTAGGAGTGTGGCTAGGGGAGGGGGGTGAGTTCCACCACCTTTTCTCTGAGAAAAAAAGCCCTGCTCCTATGTACAAGAATATACCTACTATAATATTGCTTCCTATGTTCAAGAATAAAACGACTATAATATTGCCTCATATGTTCAAGAATATAACTACTATAATACTGCCTCCTACGTAAAAGAATATAACTACTATAATACTGCCTCTTATGAACAAGAATATAACTACTATAATACTGCCCCCTATGTACAAGAACTATTATAATACTACTCGTATGTTCAAGAATATAACTACTATAATACTGCTCCTATGTACAAGACAATAACTACTATAATACTGCTCCTATGTACAAGAATATAACTACTATAATACTGTCTCCTATGTACAAGAATATAACTACTATAATACTGCTTTCTATGTACAAGAATATAACTACTATAATACTGCCTTCTATGTATAAGAATATAACTACTATAATACTGCCTCCTATGTACAAGAATATAACTACTATAATACTGCCCCCTATGTACAAGAACTATTATAATACTACTCGTATGTTCAAGAATATAACTACTATAATACTGCTCCTATGTACAAGACAATAACTACTATAATACTGCTCCTATGTACAAGAATATAACTACTATAATACTGCTTTCTATGTACAAGAATATAACTACTATAATACTGCCTTCTATGTACAAGAATATAACTACTATAATACTGCCTCCTATGTACAAGAATATAACTACTATAATACTGCTCCTATGTACAAGAATATAACTACTATAATACTGCTTTCTATGTACAAGAATATAACTACTATAGTACTGCCTTCTATGTATAAGAATATAACTACTATAATACTGCCTTCTATGTACAAGAATATAACTACTATAATACTGCTCCTATGTATAAGAATATAACTGCTATAATACTGCCTCCTATGTACAAGAATATAACTACTATAATACTGCTCCTATGTACAAGAATATAACTACTATAACACTGCTCCTATGTACAAGAATATAACTACTATAATACTGCTCCTATGTACAAGAATATAACTACTATAATACTGCTCCTATGTACAAGAATATTACTACTATAATACTGCTGCTATGTACAGGAATATAACTACTATAATACTGCTCCTATGTACAAGAATATAACTACTATAATACTGCCTCCTATATACCAGAATATAACTGCTATAATACTGCTCCTATGTACAGGAATATAACTACTATAATACTGCTCCTATGTACAAGAATATAACTACTATAATACTGCCTCCTATGTACAAGAATATAACTACTATAATACTGCCTCCTATGTACAAGAAAATAACTACTATAATACTGCCTCCTATATACCAGAATATAACTACTATAATACTGCCTCCTATGTACAAGAATATAACTACTATAATACTGCTCCTATGTACAAGAATATAACTACTATAATACTGCTCCTATGTACAAGAATATAACTACTATAATACTGCCTCCTATATACCAGAATATAACTACTATAGTACCGCAGGTCATGTGCATTCCGCATTTTGCATCTTTTGCGGCCCCATTGAAAATGAATGGGTCCGTACCCGTTCCGCAAAATTGCGGAATGGATGCGGACCCATTTTGCGGACGTGTGAATGGACCCTAATACTACCTCCTATGTACAGGAATATATTATCATTCTGCTACTATATATAAAAATATAAATAACATAATGCTGCACCACGTAGATCAATATTTCTAGTTTTATACTGCCTTCTCATTGGATTAATTATAGATCATTTACGTTCTTTTAATGTATTTAGTAATACACCATTGTCAGTGGAGTGTAAATTAGACAAGTACAAATATTAGAGATAATAAAAAGCACAAGATAGTCACTAGTTCTAGCATCACAATTGCTGATATCTCTTCCTGTTGGTGCTAACTGAGTACACTGGGCTTTATGTAGATGGTGCATGTTTTTGGAAGGAATCTAATTTATTGGATAATTAGAAACATTTTGCCTTATGCATAATTCATCTCTTTGACTTTGGTGTAATTCCTGCTCCATGTAGGCGTGCTGTAGTTATATAGAGGAAGATGAGTTGTCAGCAGGAGATCACGGGCAGGGACTGTGTGTCGTTCGGCAGCCTGGCTATACAATGTAGCAGGTGAGACCGCGATTGACTCCAGGGATCTCTTGTGATTACTTCTCAATCCAGATAAAAGGCTCTTCATAGAAACATAGAATGTGTCGGCAGATAAGAACCATTTGGCCCATCTAGTCTGCCCAATATATCTGAATCCTATGAATAGCCCCTGCCCTATCTTATTTGAAGGATAGCCTTATGCCTATCCCATGCATGCTTAAACTCCTCCACTGTATTTGCAGCTACCACTTCTGCAGGAAGGCTATTCCATGCATCCACTACTCTCTCAGTAAAGTAATACTTCCTTATATTACTTTTAAACCTTTGCCCCTCTAATTTAAAACTGTGTCCTCTTGTGGTAGTTTTTCTTCTTTTAAATATGCTCTCCTCCTTTACCGAGCTGATTCCCTTTATGTATTTAAAAGTTTCTATCATATCCCCTCGGTCTCTTCTTTCTTCCAAGCTATACATGTTAAGGTCCTTTAACCTTTCCTGGTAAGTTTTATCCTGCAATCCATGTACCAGTTTAGTAGCTCTTCTCTGAACTCTCTCTAGAGTATCTATATCCTTCTGGAGATATGGCCTCCAGTACTGCGCACAATACTCCAAGTGAGGTCTCACCAGTGTTCTGTAGAGCGGCAGGAGCACCTCCCTCTTCCTACTGCTTATACCTCTCCCTATACATCCAAGCATTCTGCTGGCATTTCCTGCTGCTCTATTACATTGTCTTCCCACCTTTAAGTCTTCTGAAATAATTACTCCTAAATCCCTTTCCTCAGATACTGAGGTTAGGACTGTGTCACTGATTGTATATTCTGCCCTTGGGTTTTTACGCCCCAGGTGCATTATCTTGCACTTATCCACATTAGATTTCAGTTGCCAGAGTTCTGACCATTCCTCTAGTTTTCCTAAGTCCTTTTCCATTTGGTGTTTCCCTCCAGGAACATCAACCCTGTTACATATCTTTGTGTCATCAGCAAAAAGACAAACCTTACCATCGAGGCCTTTTGCAATATCACTTATGAAGATATTAAACAAAATTGGTCCCAGTACAGATCCCTGTGGAATCCCACTGGTAACATGACCTTGTTTTGAATGTTCTCCATTGACTACAACCCTCTGTTGTCTGTCCCTCAGCCACTGCCTAATCCACTCAACAATATGGGAGTCCATGCTCAATGACTGCAGTTTGTTGATAAGTCTTCTATGTGGGACAGTGTCAAAAGCCTTACTAAAATCTAGATATGCGATGTCTACTGCACCTCCACCGTCTATTATTTTAGTCACTTTAAGTCACTCATGACTTTAAGTGGTAGGTCTATTAATATATACAGGTGATAACAAGTCAGGTGCCAAGGACCTTGGGAATAAACCCAATGAGACGCGAGAATGAGCTATTTCTCGGAAAGAATTGCAAATCAATAAAATTTTACAGGTTATTCTATCTAGTCTAGTTTTGTCAGCGTTGTATAATTGCTTGATATTAGAACTGTCCCTGGGCTGGCCCATTTATACCTTTGCGTGTCTGCTGAGCAACTTTTAGTTTATAGGGTATTTAACAATTGTTTGGTATTTTTTGTATTCATTATAAATAAAGTTTATTTTTTCAACAAAAAAATAATAATAATCCCCATACACGTGGCCAATATTAGTCAATAATTGACTACAAAATATAGCCTCTAACATTAAAGGAAAACCCATATGGTTGTACACAAAAGTGTTGCATTAAATAGCAGTATCTGTGCCCACTGGGGCTAGCTGAAACAGCAGTCATTATAGGGCTAAAGAGGACATTTGGGAAAGGTACAGACTTTTCTTCAAAAGAGGAACTCTTGAAAAATATGATATTGGACTACAAAAACATGGCCTCTAGTAATAATGGGCAACATCTAAAGATCTAAACAAAAATGTCTGCCATTAATTTTTATAGTTTTCCCTCAAAAATACTTTCATCATTATTATACAGATAGGATGTGCAGTGTGCTGCCCCCCAGGGCCTTTCGTGTCCCAGGTTTTTAGTAATTGCCGAGTGGTGGGGTGCGGCCTTAATAGTTTCTGTGTGTGTCACGATGCTCCTACTTGGATACTGTCAATCCCCAGTGTTAGGCTCTGAAGCAATAAAGGGGGTAGTTGTAGGAGGTGGAGAATAAGTTGAATACAGACTTGGTGAAAGTTCAACAGGTTTACTTAAATAAACTTACATCCAGACAATATTTGGTCTTTCTCTTGGTTCCAGCAGGTTTTGGAGTAAACTGGCAGGCAAACTGGAGTAAACTGGCAAACTTGGATACCTTGCTTTATCTTTCTCTGCTGTGCTAGATTCTGGCTTCGGTCTTGTAGCTGGACTTTATTATGACTATTCTGGTACCTTTTGAGTGGGGTGCCTTTGGCTGTTGATCCCCTCTGGATACTCTGTATCTGTAAGTAGTCAGTGTGCTTTATGAGCTTCTTCCCTTAGGAGACTCCTGCTGCTGAAGGGGCGGCCATTTCCTTCACTGCACCATGACTTGACTAGTCTGCTTCCAACACTAGACTACCCTAGAACGACTGTAGCTTCCTGTAACCCCTCCCTTCATAGGAAGCAGGACTAGCCCACTTCTGCCTAACAGGGGAGAGAATGGAATGGTAAGTTCAATTCTACCTAAAGGTCTCTCTCTGCCAGATACACTGCCACCTGCTGGTGAACCAGGCATATTACGTGAACATAACAGTTTCATTGCAATATTATGAATGCACAATGTAAGAGAACCTGGAATAAATACATAGATGACATTATTAGTAGCCATTAAAATTACTAGCCAGGTGTAGAAATAGTAGTATGGCTCTGGGGTACTACAGATGTTACTCATGCTTCTTACTGCCGGAACTGATGTGGCACCTGGGCCCATCTGCTTTATTCAAAATTTCTATGGAAAGCCTTGCAAAGGCTAACAATGTCATATTGATAGGGCACTGGGCCATACTGATTTGGGTATTGCATTTTCCACCATCAGCTATGGGATTGCTTTAATGGTCCATATGCCATTCGTTACATTTCACGTATGATGTGTTCATTTCTAGAGTTGAGCGAACCCAAACTGCAAAGTTTGGGTTCGTACCGAACTTTGCGAGTTCGGTTACCCGGACCCGAGCCCAGACTTTTTCACTGAAGTTCGGGTTCGGTGTTCGGGTGATTTTATTATTTTCCATTATAACATGGTTATAATGGAAAATAATAGCATTCTTAAAACAGAATACTAAATAAAATGTCTATTGATGGGTTAAAAAAAAACTCACCACTTTATCGCACAGCTGGTATCTTCTTTTCTTTAGGACCTGCAAAAGGACCTGTGGTGACATCACCGCAGGTCCTGCTAAATGAAGGTAGAAGGACCCAACTGCCATACACATGGCCACATGACCCTTATCAGCCAATAGAAACTTGCAGGCCCTTAGTCTCCACATACACAAAGTTTTACACCAGGTTTCCATAACAACACAGCCATTTTTCTTCACTTCTGTAGGTCAGCTTTAAAGGGGCAGGGCGCTGTTGATGACACTGTTAAGGAAGCGGAGTGCTGTGGAGGTCACTGTTAAGGAAATGGGGTACTGTGAAAGTCACTAATAAAGGGGCAGCCGCTGTAGAGGTCACTGGTAAAGGGGCGGGTTAATGTGGAAATCACTGTTAGCGAGAAGGGGTACTGTGGAGGTCACAAATAAAGGGTCGGTCGCTGTGGAGGTCACTGTTAAGGCTACTTTCACACTAGCGTTCGGGGTTCCGCTTGTGAGTTCCTTTTGAAGGCTCTCACAAGCGGCCCCGAACGCATCCGTACTGCCCCAATGCATTCTGAGTGGACGCGGATCCGCTCAGAATGCATCAGTCTGGCACCGTCTGTCCTCCGCTCCGCTCAGCAGGCGGACACCTGAATGCTGCTTGCAGCGTGCGGAGGCAAACGGATCCGTCCAGACTTACAATGTAAGTCAATGGGGACGAATCCGTTTGAAGATGACACAGTATGGCTCAATCTTCAAATGGATCCGTCCCCCATTGACTTTACATTGAAAGTCTGGACGGATCCGTCTGCGGCTACTTTCACACTTAGAAATTTTTTAACAATATAATGCAGACGGATCCGTTCTGAACGCAAGTGTGAAAGTAGCCTTAAGAGTTGAGCTGTGTGGAGGTTACTGTTAAGGGGGTCGGGGACTGTGGAGGTCACTATCAAAGAAGCAGCTGCTGTGGAGGTCACTGTTAAGGGGGCGGGTTAATGTGGAAATCACTGTTAAGGAGACAGGGTACTGTGGAGGTCACCAATAAAGGGGAGGCCACTTTGGAGGTCACTGTTAAAAGAAAATGGGGCTGTGGATGTTACTGTTTAGAGGGCAGGCAGCTGTGGAGGTCTCTGTTAAGGGGGCAGTTTACTATGGAGGTCAGTGTTAAGGGGCAAGTTATTGTGGAAATCACTGTTAACGAGAAGGGGTACTGTGGAGGTCACAAATAAAGGGCTGGTGACTGTTAAAGGGGTAAACGCTGTGGAGGTTACTGTTAAGGGGGTGGGGGACTGTGGAGGTCACTATTAAAGGGGCAGCTGCTGCGGAGGTCACTGTTAAGGGGACGGGTTAATGTGGAAATCACTGTTAAGGAGACGGGTTACTGTGGAGGTCACTAATAAAGGGGCGGCCACTGTGGAGGTCACTGTTAAAGGGGCAGGCACTGTTAATGTCACTGTAAAGGGAGGAGGGGACTGTGGAGGCCACTATCAAAGGGCAGTGGGGTACTGTGAGGTCACTGTTAAGGGAGCGGGGTACTGTGGCAGTCACTGTTAAAGGGGCAGTTGCTGTGAAGGTCTCTGTTAAGGGGGCCGGGAATGGTGGAGGTCACAGTTAAGGGCACTGTAACCTATGGTCAGTGTTAAGGTGCGGGTGTTGTAGAGGTCACTGTTTAGGGGCAGGCCCCTGTGGAGGTCACTGTCAAGGGGTTGGGGGCTGTGGAGGTTACTGTTAAGGGCCGGTTTACTGTAGATGTCACTGTTATGGGGGATACTGTTGATATCTTTTAATGACACACACAAACATTAAATGAAATATAGTGTGAGTGAAGCCGGGTCCTTCTGCTAGTCCATTATAAAGTGCAATTAAAATCCTGAGAAAAGATAAGGCTACTTTCACACTAGCGTTCAGTACGGATCCGTCTGCATTAATAACTTTAAAAAAATTCGCAAGTGCGCAAGTGCGAAAGTAGCCTGCGCGGATCCGTTCAGACTTTCAATGTAAAGTCAATGGGGGACGGATCCGCTTGAAGATTGAGCCACATTGTGGCATCTTCAAACGGATCCGTCCCCATTGACTTACATTGAAAGTCTGGACGGATCCGCACGGATCCGCACGCCTCCGAACGGCCAGGCGGACACCCGAACGCTGCAAGCAGCGTTCAGCTGTCCGCCTGTCCGTGCGGAGGCGAGCGGAGCGGAGGCTGAACGCCGCCAGACTGATGCAGTCTGAGCGGATCCGCCTCCATTCAGACTGCATCAGGGCTGGACGGCTGCGTTCGGGTCCGCTCGTGAGCTCCTTCAAACGGAGCTCACGAACGGAAACCCGAACGCTAGTGTGAAAGTAGCCTTAACTGGGTGTATGTGGAGTGTGACGACTTGATGCACGGATCGGTGCCATGCACTTCTTGACAGATGGAGTTACAGTGACAGAGCCAGAGATGTTGAAGAACAAAACTCAGACTGATCAGATGCTTTTCGGAGACAGATGGAGAAACATACGGCTCCCTAGACTAACAACAGTGTGCGGTGACAGAACACACTGTATAATCAAATAATAATGACATAAGGCTTGAAGAAGAATTTATATATATATATCATTATGTTGATTTTTTACTATTATGCATTATTATTTGATTTTTTTGCTTTTTCTTTAAAATATTTTTTATATTATTTTTAGATTTTATTAGTACATTTCTTTTCTGTTATTATTTTTAACAATTTGATTATATATAAATAGTAAACTTTATGACAAAATAAAGTGCTAACATTTAAAAATAATATAAAATCTTTATATTTAACAGAAAAGGCAAATAATGTAGTAATAATAATCATAATCATCATAATACCTCCAGTAAATATTTTTGGGATGCATTTTTATGACATATTATATTGCACATAAAACATTTCCTTATTTTTCCTGCAGCCTTTTCTTTCACACCCTCACTTTATTTTATTGCTCTTATTTCAATTTGAAAAAAATAAAACAATACTAGCAATAATATAATAATTGTTTTATTCTTCTTTAAAATCTTTGATTTTTTTTTCATTAAACCATATTATTATTTTTTATTTTTTTATTGTACTGCGTTGGAGTACTGATGAATACCTATGAATTACTTCATGTATTATGCATTACACATTTTAAATGCACAGGCAGCTGTTTTCCATACCTCAAGCATCAGACGTTATCTTAGGTGTTAGGACAGTTCTTAATACCCTTTGTAGTCCCAGGGCTTTCCCTTAGGATTGCCATCAAGGCTGCTTTTCTTGCTGATGCGTTGATTAGGATTGATTGCAGCATCAGAAGTGTCCGAGTTGTTCCTCACTTCTCCCTCAGTCATTGCTGTGGGGTGACAGTTGTCAATTACAGCTGCCACCGCCACAAGTGGTCATCTGGGCACATGTCAGTGAACACAAACCACACATGTACAATACTCAGTGTTAAAGGGGTCTGCAAGACAGATGATAAGTGTGATCCGAGAATGAGGGGCGCACGTCGCTCATTTGAATGGAGTAGCAGTTGACCATAAATGCTGCCGCACCATTTAAGTCGATAGGACTGATGCCGATAGCCAAATACATCACTCAGTCATCTCTAGCACCAGATGAGATGGATGAACTGATAGAGGCATGCTCGACCACCATTCAAACAGATTGCAGAGGAAGTCCATTCTCGGAATTGAGGACCCCTCGATGTTGGCTCAATTGTCAATATTGCATCAAAATCGACAACTCAACAGTTAGAAAAGAATACAAATAATAATACCTTTAAGTAAGAAAAAATCCTTTAATCCAGCAGTAATAGGACTTTATGGGTGCGGGAATATCAAATATTTCTGTTTATCAGACAAAATTTGCCTCTACTACTTTCAAGTGGGAAATTCCACTTCTAAGATGGAAACGAAAACCAGATCATAAAGTCTGTATTATCGAACAATATTTATAATACTCCTCCTTCTCTATTACTACCACTTCTACTACTTTTCCTCTTCCTACTAATAAAAATAGTAATGATACTCCTCCTACTTCTCCTCCTACTAATAATAATAGTAATAATAATAATAGTAATAATACTACTCCTAAAGCTGTCAATAATAATAATAATAAGAATAAGAATCCTACTTTTACTCCTACTACTCCTTCTTCGACTACTACTAATAATAATTATACTCCTACTACTGTACTACTAAAAGTAACATTCCCTCTACTTCTACTCCTAATGCTAAGAATAATATTACAAAATAATAGCAAAATAATAGCAAAGACTCCTGTAGCATGCTCCTGTAATTTGCCCACTGGCTCCTGGTTTTGCTCACATAGGCCCAGGTAGGTGAGTGTTAGGTCCCAAACTACTTGAGAAACCTTGGTGCGGTGCTCGGGCTCAGACATGTCCTACACCGTAGGACATGTTGTCTAATCTCTCAATTTTAAAATCAGTTTGAGGGTTTAGTAAGACCGCAGAGTGCACCTGTCTTTGCTATTGTTTTGTTATATTGTTACATTGATTATCACATCCACATAATTGCTATCTTGTGTAGGATGTCTATTGTGGTACTTGTGGTTCGCTGCGGTCATCCTCCACTGTATGCATTTTTGCTGGGGATTGTCATTAGCAACGGATCACAAGTGCAGGATCTGCTCCACTTTGTATATAAAAAACTGCATGTGGGTTTAAGAATAATATTACTCTTACTACTTCCACTAATTCTTCTCTAACTACTACCACTACTTCTACTTCTAATATTAATAATAATAATACTTCTACTAATACTCCTCCTCCTGCTACTACTAATACTTTTAATCCCTCTACAACTAATACTCCTAGTACTACTAATAATAATAATTCTCCTACTACTATTACTACATTTCTCCTACTACGAATAATATTCCCCTTGCTTCTCCTACTTATAACCTTACTACTACAGGGGTCTGCCTTTATGTAAAGCCCTGTCTAAAGCCCACAATCCGAGAAGATATAAGTGAGGGCCACTCACCACGTCAAGGTCGCCTTCATGAGAGGTCCCTAACACTAGTTCCGATCTGTTATGGGCCACGACAGCCACACAAAGTCCAGGGAGCGCAGGTACAGCATGCACGCCAAGCACACTCTGCTTTTAACCCTGTCCGGTGCCATTACAGCTTTCATCGGATCCAGGGATGCAAGTACCAACATGCATGCTGAGCCCACTTTATACTTCTCCTGGAGCCTAATGGCCACTGGTAGGTGCTATATAAGCAGACTCAGTTTTATACTGACTTTAAAACCAGCCTCCAGGGCAGACTAACTGGTCAGGTGTGCATGGCTGTATGGAGATTGCCACGCCTCCAATATATACTACAAAGAAAAAAATGTGGGGGGTTCAGCCCGCCCAACCTTGTATGCAGGTGCACATTGCTATGGCGAAATACAGATACAAACGCAAAAACACAAATGCAATCGCACTCTGCAAACCAGCACTCTGCCCTGCCTTTATGCTGGATGTTGAATAAGGCATTGGTGTACATTTTGCCCAAAGCGTAATAAGCCACTCACCATAATAAATTACTAATAGGAGTTTATTATAAACCACAGAAAACCTACTACTAAACGAGATAGACGATGCGGCAAATCATAATGAGGTGGTTATTATGGGGGACTTCAACTACCCAGATATAGACTGGGAAACTGAAACCTGTACATCTCATAAAGGAAACAGGTTCTTAGCAATAACCATAGACAATTACCGCTCCCAACTTGTTCAGGACCCAACTAGAGGGACGGCCATACTGGAATTAGCATTAACCAATAGACCTGACAGAACAACAGATGTGCAGGTTGGGGGACACCTGGGAAATAGTGACCATAAAGTAATAACCTTCCAATTATCCTTCAAAAGAGCGTTTCTACAGGGAGGAACAAAAATACCAAACTTCAAAAAAGCTAAATTTAGCCAACTAAGGCTACTTTCACACTTGCGGCAGAGTGATCCGGCAAGCAGTTCCATCGCCGGAACTGCCTGCTGGATCCGGCAAAACGTATGCCAACTGATGGCATTTGTAAGACTGATCAGGATTGTGATCAGTCTTAAAAATGCCTGATCAGTCATAAAAATGCATTGAAGTGCCGGATCCGTCTTTCCGGTGTCATCCGGCATCCGGCTTTTATTCCTTCACCTTATTTTCGGTCTGCGCATGCCTGATCAGTCAAAATGACTGAGCTGAAGACATCCTGATGCATCCTGAACGGTTTAATTTCCATTCAGAATGCATGCGGATATACCGATCAGTTATTTTCCGGCATTGAGCCCTTTTGATGGAACTTAGTGCCAAAAAAGAAAAACGCTAGCGTGAAAGTACCCTAAAAGAGACCATAAGCATCCTAAAATCTAATTGTGAGAGGTACATACCTTATGGGAATAAAAGGTTAAGGAACAAGAAGAAACCAATGTGGATAAATAGAACTGTAAAAAAGGCAATAAATGACAAAAAGAAAGCATTTAAATCACTAAAACAGGAGGGTAGCTCGGAAGCACTGAAAAACTATAAGGGAAAAAATAGAATATGTAAAAAACAAATAAAAGCGGCCAAACTAGAGACCAAGAGATTAATTGCCAAAGAGAGTAAAACTAACCCTAAAATGTTCTTCAATTCTATAAATCGTAAAAAGTATAAATCTTAAGGTGTCGGCCCTCTACAGAGTAATGAGGGGAGAGTTGCAGAGAGCGATGAGGAGAAAGCAAAGCTGTTAAAAAAATAAAAAAATCTCCACTGTATTCACTGAAGAAAATAAACTGTCAGATGTAGAATGTAAAAGTTAATTCCCCATTAAAAGTTCCCTGTCTGACCCAGGAAGAAGTACAGCGGCATCTTAAAAAGATTAAAATAGACAAATCGCCAGAACCAGATGGCATACATCCCCGTATCCTAAGATAATTAAGTAATATCATAGCCAGACCCTTATTTCTAATATTTAAGGACTCTATACTGACAGGGAGTGTTCCACAGGATTGGCGCATAGCAAATGTGATGCCAATATTCAAAAACAGGGTGCAAAAACAGAGCCTGGAAACTATAGGCCGGTAAGTTTAACATCTGGTCGTGGGTAAACAGTCTGAAGGTTTCCTAAGAGATGCTATCTTGAAGCACCTCAATGAAAATAAGCATATAACGCCATATCAGCATGTCTTCTTGAGGGATCGGTCATGTCAAACTAATTTAATCAGTTTTAATGTGTTCCGTTCCACAAAATGGGGTTCCGTTGTTCCGTGATCTGTTTCCGTTTTTGTTTCCGTGTGTCTTCCTTTATTTTTGGAGGATCACCAGACATGAAGGAAAGTAAAAAAAAAGTCAAGTTTGCCATGCAAATGATAGGAGAAAAACGGACGCAGCCGCGCGGACGCGGATGACAATCTTGTGTGCCTCCGCATTTTTTCACGGTTCCGTTGACTTGAATGGAAAGTTTGCGGACCACAAACCGTTTTCCATGAAAAAAATAGGACAGGTTATATTTTTTGACGGACTGGAACCACGGATCACGGACGTGGATGACAAACAATGCATTAGCCGAGTTTTAAACGGACCCGTTGAAAGTCAATGGGTCCTCAGAAAATCACGAAAAACGGAACAACGGACAAGGATTGAAACAACGGTCGTGTGCATGAGGCCTTATAATGTGTGCCAGTGAAATAATACCTCCTTACAATATGTGCCAGAACATACAATGCTCCCTTGTGTGCGCCAGTACAAAAAATGCCCTCTTATACTGTGTTCCAGTACACAAAATACCTCCTTATAATGTGTGCCAGTAAAAAAAAAATGCCCCCTTATAACATGTGCCAGTGCAAAAAATGCCCCGTTAAAATGTGTGCCAGTACCAAAAAAAACTCCTTTTAGTGCCCCCCTTATAATGTGTGCCAGTATAAAAATGCCCCTTTTCAGCATCAACAATGACCCCATAGTGCTCCCCCCACCCATAGTGGCCCAGCAGCATTCTGCAAAGGAAAAAAAATAAGCTCAAATACCTCCATGTGGTTGTGTGGTGCAGGACACAGGCTTCTTCTGGTCTGCGTCCTGAGCTGTATGCTGCCCTGTTCAGGTGGCTCGATGATAATGTCGTCATCGCGGCCTCTGTGCCAACCTCTCATAGGCTACAGACACTAGGCCTGATGTCAATCAGAGGGAACGGCAGGGCAGGGAGACACCTGAGGACGGCAATACAGTTGAATATGGAGAGATGAGTGCTTCCACAATGGAAGCGGTCATTGCCCACGGCCTGGCACCGCCTGACTCAGTTGCCTCACTTTGCTTAATTGCCAGTGCGTTTCTTGCTCCACCTCCACCTATTACTACTGCTAATAATAAAAATACCCCTGCTACTACTATTACTACAACTAATATTAATATTAGTTACTCCTCCTCCTCCTCCACCTACTACTACTACTACTAATAATGATAGTATGATACAGTAATAATAAATGCCTTGATGCTAGCTTACACTTTGGCTTTTTTGTGGTTGTAGCCCCAGTATAGATGTAGTATCTTATTATTGCCAGGTATTAGAATGAATCCCACAATCTAAGCATCTCATGGACACAGGTCCTCCATGGTGAACGCTCAGAGTCTTGAGAACGGGCGGATTACTGAAGCTGGGGACGTCATGCATTCCTTCCCATGCATTTGGCCATAATTGCAGTCATTACCACCAATTTCTGCTTCATTCCTCTCATCGTTTTGCATTATTTTATTAGCTCGCATGAAGTGCTACTGATCCCATTTCAAAGGCTGACACCTCTGGGTCCTGTCACTGACCCCTCTCCAGCTAGCAAGAAGACATGACGGAGCGCTGACAGGTGTCAGAGCTTGAACTGTTACATTGTCATTCGTTATCCTAAGGCGACGTGTCAACAAGGAAAAGACACAGCACAGGAAGAGATTCCTAGTCATTGACTGGGGGGGGGGGGGGTACATACTTTCCTAAATGCTAACATTTAAAGATAATTAAGCGGCGTGTAATGACTCCAGAAGATGCATGAAAAGGATACAATGTTCTTAGCATTCCATAGCAATTGGCTTTGTGAGATCATCCCTTGTAAGAGAGATGGGTGTGGGACAAAATCAGCACTGTACTTACTGTATGTGCACCTTCAGGCTACTGATACGTGAATTAAGTAGTAGTTACATCATCTGCAATTATCAGACTACACGGAGCGGGTACTTCACACACAACACACATAAGTATGATACGTACAGCAATACAACAGGGTTGTAGATTCTCCTTGGCCAATGTGAGTCAGATACAGAAACGATAAACCGAATCAGTTACTGAAAAATGTGATGGATTATGGATGCCTGTGCTAAAATGAACAAGTAATATGGAAAAGAATCTGCGACATCTACAGGATTCCCAATAACAGTGACTTCTACAGGATTCCAAATAACAGTGACACCTACAGGATTCCTAATAACAGTGACATCTACAGGATTCCCAATAACAGTGACATCTACAGGATTCCCAATAACAGTGACATCTACAGGATTCCCGATAACAGTGACATCTACAGGATTCCCGATAACAGTGACATCTACAGGATTCCCAATAACAGTGACATCTACAGGATTCCCGATAACAGTGACATCTACAGGATTCCCAATAACAGTGACATCTACAGGATTCCCAATAACAGTGACATCTACAGGATTCCAAATAACAGTGACATCTACAGGATTCCAAATAACAGTGACATCTACAGGATTCCCAATAACAGTGACATCTACAGGATTCCCAATAACAGTGACATCTACAGGATTCCCGATAACAGTGACATCTACAGGATTCCCAATAACAGTGACATCTACAGGATTCCCAATAACAGAGACATCTACAGGATTCCCAATAACAGAGACATCTACAGGATTCCCAATAACAGAGACATCTACAGGATTCCAAATAACAGAGGCATCTACAGGATTCCCAATAACAGTGACATCTACAGGATTCCCAATAACAGTGACATCTACAGGATTCCAAATAACAGTGGCATCTACAGGATTCCCAATAACAGAGGCATCTACAGGATTCCCAATAACAGTGACAACTACAGGATTCCCAATAACAGTGACATCTACAGGATTCCAAATAACAGAGGCATCTACAGGATTCCCAATAACAGTGACAACTACAGGATTCCCAATAACAGTGACATCTACAGGATTCCAAATAACAGTGGCATCTACAGGATCCCCAATAACAGTGACATCTACAGAATTCCAAATAACAGTGACATCTACAGGATTCCCAATAACAGTGACATCTACAGGATTCCCAATAACAGTGACACCCACAGGATCCCCAATAACAGTGACATCTACAGGATTCCCAATAACAGTGACACCCACAGGATCCTAATAACAGTGACATCTACAGGATTCCCAATAACAGTGACATCTACAGGATTCCCAATAACAGTGACATCTACAGGATTCCCAATAACAATGACACCCACAGGATCCTAATAACAGTGACACCCACAGGATTCCAAATAACAGTGACATCTACAGGATTCCCAATAACAGTGACATCTACAGGATTCCAAATAACAGTGACATCTACAGGATTCCCAATAACAGTGACACCCACAGGATCCTAATAACAGTGACATCTACAGGATTCCCAAAAACAGTGACATCTACAGGATTCCCAATAACAGTGACATCTACAGGATTCCCAATAACAGAGACATCGACAGGATTCCAAATAACAGAGACATCTACAGGATTCCCAATAACAGAGACATCTACAGGATTCCCAATAACAGTGACATCTACAGGATTCCCAATAACAGTGACATCTACAGGATTTCCAATAACAGTGACATCTACAGGATTCCAAATAACAGTGGCATCTACAGGATTCCCAATAACAGAGGCATCTACAGGATTCCCAATAACAGTGACAACTACAGGATTCCCAATAACAGTGACATCTACAGGATTCCAAATAACAGAGGCATCTACAGGATTCCCAATAACAGTGACAACTACAGGATTCCCAATAACAGTGACATCTACAGGATTCCAAATAACAGTGGCATCTACAGGATTCCCAATAACAGTGACATCTACAGAATTCCAAATAACAGTGACATCTACAGGATTCCCAATAACAGTGACACCCACAGGATCCCAATAACAGTGACATCTACAGGATTCCCAATAACAGTGACACCCACAGGATCCCCAATAACAGTGACATCTACAGGATTCCCAATAACAGTGACACCCACAGGATCCTAATAACAGTGACATCTACAGGATTCCCAATAACAGTGACATCTACAGGATTCCCAATAACAATGACACCCACAGGATCCTAATAACAGTGACACCCACAGGATTCCAAATAACAGTGACATCTACAGGATTCCCAATAACAGTGACATCTACAGGATTCCAAATAACAGTGACATCTACAGGATTGCCAATAACAGTGACACCCACAGGATCCTAATAACAGTGACATCTACAGGATTCCCAAAAACAGTGACATCTACAGGATTCCCAATAACAGTGACATCTACAGGATTCCCAATAACAGTGACACCCACAGGATCCTAATAACAGTGACACCCACAGGATCCTAATAACAGTGACATCCACAAGATCCCTAAAAACAGTGACACCCACAAGATCCTCACATAACCAGTGACATCAACAAGATTCCCAATAACAGTGATATCCACAGGATCCCCAAAAACAGTGACATACACAGGACTCCTAATAACAGTGACATTCACAGGATCCCAAATAACAGTAACATCAACAAGATCCACAATCACAGTGACATCCACAGGATCTCCAATAACAGTGACATCCACAACTTTCCCCAATAAGAGTGGCATCAACTGGACCCCACTAACTGTGACATCCACAGGATCCAAATACCAGTGACATCCACAGGATCCCCAATAACAGTGATTTCCAAAGGATCCCCAATAAGAGTGGCATCTACAGGATTCCCAATAACAGTGACATCTACAGGATTCCAAATAACAGTGACATCTACAGGATTCCCAATAACAGTGACATCTACAGGATTCCAAATAACAGAGGCATCTACAGGATTCCCAATAACAGTGACATCTACAGGATTCCCAATAACAGTGACACCCACAGGATCCTAATAACAGTGACATCTACAGGATTCCCAAAAACTGTGACATCTACAGGATTCCCAATAACAGTGACATCTACAGGATTCCCAATAACAGTGACACCTACAGGATTCCCAATAACAGTGACATCTACAGGATTCCCAATAACAGTGACACCCACAGGATCCTAATAACAGTGACACCCACAGGATCCTAATAACAGTGACATCCACAAGATCCCTAAAAACAGTGACACCCACAGGATCCTCACATAACCAGTGACATCAACAAGATTCCCAATAACAGTGATATCCACAGGATCCCCAAAAACAGTGACATACACAGGACTCCTAATAACAGTGACATTCACAGGATCCCAAATAACAGTAACATCAACAAGATCCACAATCACAGTGACATCCACAGGATCCCCAATAACAGTGACATCCACAGGAACCCTAATAAGAGTGGCATCAACTGGACCCCACTAACAGTGACATCCACAGGATCCAAATACCAGTGACATCCACAGGATCCCCAATAACAGTGATTTCCAAAGGATCCCCAATAAGAGTGGCATGAACAGGGCCCCAATAAACAGTGACATCCACAGGATCCTCACATAGCCAGTGACACCCACAGGATCCTCACTCCTACTTAGATAGAGATGTCCTTGATATCCCTGCGGAGCAGTGTTCCTTCCAGTCAGTCTTTGGGTTTTTGGTGGATTCTGGTCCCACTTCCCATAGAAGGAAATATGGTGGACAAGACCTATCTCAAGCATGTGTTGTGTCAGGGGGTGGGGATATAGGGTGATCCATGGAGCCACTGCCCAAAAACAACCAATCAGATTACAGCTCCCATTTATCGTAGGCCCTTATTTCAATGAAAGCTGCAACTTGATTGGTTTGCCGTTTTAATAAATATCCCAGAATGTTAATAAGATGAATTATAAGAGAATAAATCACTTATACGCCCCGTTGTCACTGTAAGAGCATCATATTGTCAAAACATGACAGATTGTCTTATTCATCGCAGACAGGGGCAGCTGTGTCATGAAGGGGGCTCCTAACCATCAATGAATGGGATTTACAAGTTGGATAATTTCTGGCAGTCTATAAGGAAACACATCCAGTCATCTGCCTTCTCCTTGACAAAAAAGTGAACCTGTCACAGTGCCCCTGCCAAGACTACAAACCCTCTCAGGGTGACGATACTGGATGTCAAATGTATTACAGTACAGACGGTAGAGTCAATGAGAGAAGATGTAATTGAAGGAGTTGTCTGGTAGAAAACCCTTTATGAGTTGACGGGGGGGAAGGGGGGGCAGGTAGTCTCCTGATCATTTCGTATCATTTGCCAGGACCTGACGCTACAGCTCAGTAACACATGCTGATAGCCCCTGAGAAGCAGTAGTGGAGGATGAGGGTTTCGTGGCTCTGGCCGTTGCAGTGGCTTTCCTCACACCGTTGCTCCAAAGGGCTGGGCAGTGACAAGAGGGTGCACCCTTTCTTCCTTTTTGGGCTAATGTTGGGGCTCCTGCGTTATGGAAGATGAGGTGCCTGTGATGTTAAGTGTTTGTATGGATGCAAGGCAGGCCAAATCCATCAGAATAAACATCTCTATTTACTGAAGTGCAAAATGGGAGTTGTAGTACATCCAACGATAGCAAACATCACAGTTCCCACAATTTATAGTGGAAATCTCCCCAGCTGGTTTTTGTATGGATTTGAGCAAGTTTGGAAATTATCGTACGTCTTTCTGTAGAATCAATGGCTGTCAATCTCACTTTTGCAATAGTGCCTGTAATTCACAACCGAGACTACAGGTTACAAGATATGACTGTCCAAGTCCTGTCGAAAAGGGCGCGTGTGTGTGTGAAGTGTGTCTTAACAGTATTCCCCTCACTGCAGTAAAGTGCAAATAGCTTTGGTATCAGGATGCCTTACTATCGCTAATGCTCAGCCATGCAGATTACTAAAACTTCTTGTCTCTTCTGTAGATCATCCAGAGATCGGTCAGTCTCTGCAGCTTTAGTCCAGTCTTGCGAGGAATGGAGCACATGGAGTTGCCTCCTCTCCTTGGAACTCTCTAGACTTGGTTGGTCGGCAGATGACAAGCTTCCTGTAGGGGTTGTGAGCTCGGTCGCATCCATACATACTGAGCAGACAGAGCATACAATGACAATAAATAACTGGGTACTGCTAAACATGACAAAAGAAATGTTGTAGAAATACAACACTTTACAGCAAAAGTCGGGCCTTATACATCTGCCTATATCTAAAAGGAATTTTTATTTTCAAATGACATCATCTCCACTGTTTGATGGGGATTTTGGGAGATATGGCCAGTCAGGGACCCTTCTTCTAAGAATGCTAGTATAGATGAAGGGTTTGATTTGTCTAAATCGATTCTACCAGATTTGAAAATGTTCCACGTGGCCCGAAAATTTGTGTAGGATACTCTGTGGTCTTCTAGGAGTCATATTTTTTTCTCTCTCATTTCTCATTTTTTTAAACTTATTTATTAATTTTTTTAAGATTTTTTTTTTCTCTCTCATGCCCAAATTGAATCACCAAAAGTTCAGATCTGGATGCAACTAAAATTTGTACCAATTTGGGTCGAATCTGATTCATTTAGTATCAATTCACCCATCTCTAAGTACTAGTAAAGCCCATAGGCCTTTTTTCCCCTTGTACACCACCACTGCTGGTCCTTCGCTGTGTGGGTACTGCAAGCTACGCGTCTCTGCACAGTGGCTGGTTGAAGGAACCCTCTTCATTGGGAATCCCGATGGATGTGCCTCTACCAATCAGGAAATGAGGCAATATCCTAGCAATAGGAAACAGTATAATAATAGTGAAGACAGGTGCACTCTGCGGACTTCCTAAACCCTCAAACTGATGTTAAAATTGAGAGATTAGCCAACATCTCCTACTGTGGAGGACATGTCTGAGCCTGAGCACCGCACCAAGGTTTCTCAAGTAGCTTGGGTCCTAACACTCACCTACCTGAGCCGTATGGGCAATACCAGGAGCCAGTGGGCGAATTACAGGAGCGTAAGGTCCGACTCAGACAACTTACCAGGTACCTCCAGCATGGAGGATATGTTGGCTAATCTCTCAACTTTAACATCAGTTTGAGGGTTTAGGAAGTCCGCAGAGTGCACCTGTCTTTGCTATTATTATATTGTTATATTGGTTATCACATCCACATAACTGCTATCTTGTGTAGGATGTCTATTGTGGTACTTGTGGTCCACTGCAGGCATCCTCCACTGTGTGCATTTTTGCTGGGGATCGCCATTAGCAACGGGCCACAAGTGCAGGATTTGCTCCCCTGTATATATATGCACAACTGCATATGGGTTGAGGTGCAAGCTCCAGGGGCAGATGCCGTCACCTGCAGTGGAGCCCCCTTTAGTAAGCCCGTATGTAGTGGACTTCCTCATGTATGATCACATATTTATCCATGCAGCTATATCTATCCCATGAGCTGACAGTAGCATTTCCTTCACTATCTACAGTGTCCCACGTTTTTCCTGTGTTTTCAGTGCCAACGAGTTAAACATTGGAAGCTCCATCTCTATATTCATGGATATCCTATGTTACCTGCCATTCCTTAGGGTTCGACCACACGGTCAGGTTTCTGCATGCAGTTTTGAAAGCCAGAATCAGGAGTGGATCATAAAAGGAAAACGATATAAGGACAGATATGACTTCTCCTCTTTTTTTTAATTCACTCCTCCTGGTTTTGGATTCCAAAACTGCATCAAGAAACCTGTCCATGTGGCCGTACCCTTATACAGTATACATTCATACATAGATGTATACACTGTACATTGCCCTACTGAATCTCATTAAGATACTGTGCGTCCGCTGTTCTCGTGCTATGTAGGGTTAATCTCTAATCTTTTTCCTCTCATATTCGATTGAACCTTGCGGTTCCTGTGATTAACACGACACGCCAAAGCAGTTCCTGTGGTATTTGCTCATAAATGAATTTGGCAGAGGTTCAATAGTCAGTCAAAGCTCCACTGTTTGCATAATGTGTCCTAAAATGCACCGTCACCTTAAATGCTGGCCGGGCAGGAACACACAGCGAGCTACAAAGCCAACGTACAATGAAATCATTCCTTCCAGAAACAGCACCACTTTTGTTTATAGGCAGCCTAGGGTATTGCAGCTCAGCCTCATTCATGTGAACAGTGCTCTACGGCTACACTATTGAGTGCCATTTTGGCAGCAAAAAGGGTGAATTTTGTACAGAATGCAGGAAGTGAGAAAATGAATTCTAACGTTTACAAAAAAAAAGGCTACGTTCTGTTACAATCATATAGTAATGTATCATAAAACTAATTTGCTGCAAAATAACATTCTGGATAATTCTATATCACACAATGACATTTTGTTATTACATAATTCTATTTTGTGTCACACAGTTGTGTTCACAAATGAGTCCAACAAAGAGAGAAGCCGAACTCCACCTAATAGGCAAGTAGTAGCTGGGATGGCATTATCAAGGGCACATGCAGTCAATGTGATTGGGGCCACCAGTGGTTTGCACTACGAGGACCATCTCTGGCAGGATCTCCATGTCATTCTTGAGTCTTCAGCTGCATGCTTTGCCCTACTTTTTTTTTCGAAAGGGTTCAAAGGGAGGAGGTTCCATATTGGATGGTATAAAATCATGTTCTGATTGGTGCCAACATTGGCAGCTCCAATCCCAGCCAATCGCTGTGCCAGAATTGCAGCACAACCTCCATTATTTCAGTGGGTTTGAGTTGCAATCCTCAATTCAGTTTCTGGTGAAATGTCACCACACCACCACATGTAAATCTTTCCCTTGAGATGGATCCTTGCTTTCTGTCCATTTTCTAGCAATCCATTGCATCTCCAGGAGTCAGAACACCACTTACTCCTCCACCATATGTCCAGTAGGAAATCACACCTCAACAGAAACCAGATCACATCTCAGGTCTACACTGTACTCTGTCTCAAACAGGCAGTGAGGCGGCTGTCACTTTAGTTCCCCAACTTTCTTAGAGTCTGTTAAAATCCCCCTATTGTGTAATCTCTTCAGTCTATTCTAATAACAGACTGCAGCTCTAGGCCACAACTTAGGCCTGCAAGCCATCCAGTCTCATATGAAGCGGTCCTCTAACAGAGATCCTCTCCAATCCCAACTAGAACTTGACTACAGCCTCTCTTGGGTTTAAGCACAGCATCACTCCCTCAAACACTGGCTCCCATACCGGGCTGACTATTCTGAAAATCCAACTGAACACCCCAGAGCTACCCACACAGAGGTCATGTTACATTTTAGCCACCACTATCTGGGATGTGACCTACACTGTCAGCGGGCGCAATTCCCACATGGCACCTCACTGGACAGCTGCCCAGACCACTAATGCGTATAAGCAGCTCAAAGTCCTTTCTGTGAACCTTTCTCCAAGACCTTGCATGGTGAAGAAGACATAATGCTCACCTTTCAGGACTAGAGATTTCCTCCACAGAGCCACATAGGTCCACACGTCATCATAATTTATCTGACCTGCTGTCACCACCAGGTCTTCACCTATTACATGCATAGACCAACAATACTCCAGTTCATCACCTCACGAGGGTTACCTCTCACTCCCTCCAATGGCATAAAGTCTCCGCTATTAATAAGTTCCTTTTAGTCTCCTTCTACCAGTGTGGTGGCTCAGTGTATCAACGTTATCTCTTAGAAATCCTAGCTGGGCATCAGGATCTTCTTGGGCTTAACTGCAGAGATGGGCATTTCCTCCTTTATATCTTTGTTTACTTTATGCAAATACGTTCCCAAAGACTGTTCTCCATAACCTCCAAAATGGCTGATATTTTTACATCCTGATGTCCACGACAGGAAAAGGAGTTTTGGAACATAATTTGCTTCTCTGAGAACAGAATTATGGTCATCACCCTTGCACTTCTGCAAACCAAAAATGATTGTCAGTCAGATGCGATCTCTCGATTTGGAAATTAAACTTTCAAAAACCAAACTTCTTGTAATTCAACCATCTACTAACCTTTCTAAACTTGATGTTTCCATCTCAGTGTGTGACACTACAAAAACTTCTAGGCAGCTTGCCCGCTCTCTTGGGCTTTTGTTGGACTCAGATGTTTCCTTTATTTCTATGTTCAATCACTTGCCTGCTCATGTCACATGAACTTCAAAAACATCTCCGAAATCTATCCTTTTCTTACTTTGGAGACAGCAGAAAACACTCATTGTTGCCTTGATTCAATCTCTTCTTGATTTATGTAACTCATTACTAACCAGTCTTCTACTCACTAAACTCTCCCCTCTCCAATCTATCCTGAACGTAGCAGCCAGGCTTATCTATCTGTCTAACCACTACACCAATAACTCCACCTTGCGCCCGACACTGCAGTGGTTGCCCATCCACCACAGAAAAGAAATCAAAATTCTCAACCACAAATCTGTCCACATTGTTACACTCTCTTATATCTTCTCCCTCATCTCTGTCTACCACCTTACCCGTGCTCCATGTTCTGCCAGCAATTTGCAACTAACATCTTCCACACGTTCGCGATCAAATGTTCGCAAACCACACGTTCGCCGCGGGTCCCATTCACTTTAATGGCAGGCGAAACGGAAAAAACATAAGGTCATATTTGTAGCCCCCAAATACTTATAAGGCTACTTTCACACCTGCGTTAGGTGCGGATCCGTCTGGTATCTGCACAGACGGATCCGCACCTATAATGCAAACGCTTGTATCCGTTCAGAATGGATCCGTTTGCATTATTTTTTGTTCATGATAATGCAAACGGATCAGTTTTGACTTGCACTGATGATGTGGCTAGAGGTACATTAGGTGGTCACTGGATACAAATTTTACTGTAGGCTAGTACAGGCCCCCAAAATAAGGCATTCATCTGACAGAAAAGAACTTGTGATGATGTGGCTGGAGGTACATTAGGCGATCACTGGATACAAATTTTACTGTAGGCCACTGGAGTAGAGGCCCCAAAAATTAGGCATTCACCTGACAGATAAAGGAGATTTTTTGTGAAACTCACCCGTAAAATCTTTTTTTCGTCTTTTCCATTGGGGGACACAGATCATGGGTATAGCTTAGAGGTATTACTAGGAGGGACACTATGCAAAGATAAAAGAGAGCTCCTCCTCCTCGGGCTTTACCCCCCAAGCTCCACCAGGAGGAAGTCAGACGTTGCAAAAGCAGTAGGAGAAGGAGAAAAGAAAAATTAATGGAAGCCATCGAACCAATACCCATGAGGTCCAACCACAAACAAAATTGAACTGGACCCCTCCTGTAACAGGAAGAATGGGTGGGAGCTGTGTCCCCCAATGGAAAAGATGAGAAAAAGATTTTACAGGTGAGTTTCACAAAAAATCTCCTTTTCTCGTACATTCCATTGGGGGACACAGACCATGGGACTTCCCAAAGCAGTCCATGGGGTGGGAAAAAAACCACCAGGAGGAACGTCCAACTTTCAAACAGGAACCACAGCCTTCAAAACCCTGCGGCCCAAGACAGCATCAGCCAAAGCCAGCGAATGCAACTGATAAAACTTCGTAAAAGTATGTAAGGACGACCAAGTGGCCACCTTACACAGCTGAGACGCAGAGGCACGATTGCGCCTTACCCAGGAAGCTCCCACCGCCCTAGTGGAGTGAGCGGCAATCCGAGGCGGGGGAACCCTACCACGAGCGCGATAAGCCGTGGAGATAGTCGAACGGATCCATCGCGCCACAGTGACCTTGGAGGCGGAATCACAAAGAGGCAATCTGAGCGACGGACGGAGGCGGTAGCCGTCAGATACACCTTCAGGGCCCGGACGACATCCAGGGAATGGAGAGCGCATTCCTTGGGGTTTGCCGGAGAAGGACAAAAGGAGGGCAGGACAAGATCCTCGTTAAGGTGGAAGGGGGAGATCACCTTGGGCAAAAAGGAAGGAACCGGCCGGAGCACCACCTTATCCTGGTGAAAAAACAGAAAAGGCTCCTGGCAGGAAAATGCGGCTAGCTCCGATAGCTTCCTTGGCGGCCGAGGTGTCCAAAACCGTCCCCAGGAAGGAGAGCTTCTGGGACGGGTAGAGAGAGGATTTTGGGAAGTTGATAAGCCAGCCGAACTGTTCCAGAGTCTGAACAGTGATCCAGACGCTGTCCACGGCCTGCAGAAGCGAGGGGGCCTTTATCAGGATGTCGTCCAGGTAGGGCAGCAAAGGAATGCCCCTGGTGCGAAGAAGCGCCATGAGCGGCGCTAAGATCTTGGTAAAGACCCGAGGGGCGGTCGCTAACCTGAAAGGAAGGGCGACAAACTAAAATTGTCGACCACACAAGGCGAAGCGCAGGAATCTTTGGTGAGATTCTGCGCTTCGGGACATGCAGATAGGCGTCCTGGATGTCTACAGATGCGAGGAACTCCCCTGGAAGAAGAGAAACAATAACGGAGCGGAGGGATTCCATTCGAAAACTCCTCACCCGCAGAAACTTGAGCAGCTTTAGATCCAGGATCGGACGCACCGATCCCTCCTTCTTTGGGACCACGAACAGGTTTGAATAGAAACCTGTGCCCTGTTCCTCTGGGGGAACTGGGGTTATAACACCCCGGTCACGAAGGGAGCAAACTGCCCTCAAGTGGTCCGAGGCTCGGGCCGGATCCCCCGGAACGCGAGAAGGTAAAAAACGTTCTGGCGGTCTGGACGTGAATTTTATCTTGTAACCAGATGTTACAACCTCTAGAGCCCATGCATCCTGAACATGAGCCCTCCAAACCTGCTGACAAGAGAGCAGGCGGCCCCCCACCATGAGGGGTGGGGGCGCCCCTTCATGCAGAAGGCTGCTTAGGAGCAGCAGGGTGGGCCGACTGTGCCCTCTGGCGCCAGGAAGGCTGAGGCTTGAAGGAGGGCTTTTTGCGGGAGTCATGAGACCCCCCAGCGGAGGAAGCAGGCGACGTCCTACTAGACGAGAAGCGGCGAAAGGACTGGTACCGGGACCGGAGGACCTGGTCCGAAAATGGCGATTGGACCTGGGTTGGGGAAGATGAGTGCTCTTGCCCCCAGTGGCGGCAGAGATGAACTCGTCCAGCTGAACCCCAAAAAGTCTGGAACCCCAAAGGGGAGATTAGCAAGGGAACGTTTGGAAGAGGCATTGGCGTCCCACACCTTTACCCAGACCTCTCTGTGCTGAATGACCGAGAGGGATGAAATGCAGGCAAAGAGGGAAGCAATGTCCATGGAAGCAAAGGAACTTGGAAGCCTGAGACATCTGGAGAACCAAATCCAGTGTGTCAGCAGACGCATCTTGTTCCGCCAGGTCTTAATAGTGGCGATGCAACCACACCGAGAGGGCTCTGGCCACCCATGCCGAGGCAAAAGCAGGCCGCAGGGACGTGCCTGCAGTGAGAAAATGGACTTGGAAAGAGAGTCTAGGCGCCTGTCCACAGCGTCCTGTAAAGAGGAGCCGTCTAAGACAGGGAGGGCCGTGTTCTTGGCTAACCTGGCAACCGGGGGATCTACCTTGGGGGGAGAAGACCACCTCTCCACACTGTCAGCCGGAAAACGATAAAGCATATCCATGCGTTTGGTGGCAGAGAACTTTTGATTAGGACGGTCCCAGGCCCTGGATATGACCGCAGAAAATTTCTCATGGACAGGAAATGCGGCAGCCTCCAGCTTCTTGGGCGGAAGAAGGGCGAGCTCCTGACTAGTGGAAGGAGGAGAATCCCCTTGGAGATTAAAAGTGTCACGGACAGCCGCCACTAAGTCAGCCACCAAGGTGGAGAGCTTGGACGAGGGGTCCCTCTCCATAACCTCCTCCGAGCTGGACAATTCCCCTTCAGACTTGCGCTCCCTAGGAGGGGGGGGGGAGAGTCATCTGAACGCGCCTCTAGACGTCGGAGGGAAACAGAGTTATCCGAGGAAGGATGCTGCCTCTCACACTGCCTCTTAGTAGTAAGGCGTCCTCTGCAGGAACCACTGAAAGGAGATGGAGTGGTTGGCGCCACAGGATTGGAAACTGCCATACATTCCATAAAGGACATGGCTGCCTTGGCGACTAAGGCAGATGCCCAAGCGGGAACCGCAGGCTCCGTAGGGACAGGGGGGGGAACTGGACTGGGCAAGAGAAGGAGGAGAGGGATGATCCTGTTCAGGGGCAGGGCAGGAGTCACAGATACCAGAGACAGAAAGTGGCAGAAGACACTTCACACAGGACCCCATTGGGATCTGAGAAGAGGTCTTTGCCTGAGAAGAGGTCTTGGCAGATTTAAGGGGGGCCCCAGGCTTAGGCATGATGGCAACCACAACCTGATGCAAAAAGAAAGAAAGAAGGGCTAAAAAGTCCCATCACCCAGGCAACACACAGACAAAGTCCACCGGAGAGCAGAGAGCAGCAGGAGCTTCTCACAAAGCAGAGGAAGGCGCCAAAGCGAAGAGCTGAGGCTCCGCCCCAGGACGTGTCATAGAAGCGCTTTATGAAAAAATGGCGTCCGGTGCTGAAAACGGCGTGGCAGGGGTTAATGGAGGCCGGTTGGTTGACCCCAGCGACGGAGACCCTCAGAATAAGCGGGGAGCCCTCCGCTAGTCAGGAGCAGCCGGAGAGAAGACTCCGCCCCTAATCAGAGCCGGTGTTGCAGGCACCGGTGGTTGCAGAGAAAGGCAGTGTTTAAGAGACCCAGCAGGGAGATAATTGTGGTATAGTGCCTCCAGGTTCCCCTTCCAGAACGAAAAACCCATCTCCCAGATCACTCAGGCGGCCCATCCATTCCCCAGCGCCCGCAACAGCAGAATGCAGCATCTCTCATAGCAAGGCCTGGAAATTCTGCATTCTGCCAGCCCTCTGTGATGCTGGTAACATATCCGCCATTTTGTGTTTGTACCGGGGGTCTAAGTATGTTGCCACCCAGTACTGGTCCTTGCACCTTTATGCTTTTTATATAGGGGTCTCTCGTCAAACACTGGAGCATAAAGGCCCCCATTTTCACTAAATTGGAAGTGGTGGAGCGCCCTGGCTCCTGCTCATCGCCCAGGAGAATGTTGTCTTCGGTCTCCTCCCCCCAGCCACGGACAACACCAGGGATCCCCGAAAAGTCTGCTCTTCTTGCTCCTCCTCCTCTCCCCAGCCACCATCCTCCCCTGACTCCTCTTTAGACTCCTGCTGACTTGTCTCAGATGGAGTAGCCCCCCTGGGAATTCATTCAGCATTGCGACTTCCTCATCTTCCAGCTCCTGCTCCTCGACGGCTTGATTAATGACACGACGCAATGCACGCTCCAGAAAGAAGGCGTAAGTTACTATGTCAAGAAACCAAGCTCCCAGAACCTGTCCTGCTGCAGAGTTCGTACAGGTAGTTGTTAACGGCACTATGCTGCTGGAGCAGCCTATTAAGCATATACAAGGTGGAGTTCCAGTGCGTCGGGCTGTCACAAATCAGACGTCTGATGGGCAGGTGGTGTCGCCGCTGAACGTCAGCAAGGCGAGCCATGGCCGTGTGTCATTTTGCCCTGTTTCAGCGCACTCAGCAGATTGGCACCGTTGTCCCACACCACTTTACGAACTATCAAATTGAGCAGGGTTAGCCACTGATCGGCCTGTGACCGCAGAGCTGAAAGGAGTGCAGGACCGGTGTGGCTCTTGGCTTCCAGGCACAACAGCCGCAGCAAAGCATGGCAATGTCTTACCTGAAACATCAAATAGGTTCTTGGGAGCTTGGGGGGCACAGCGGAAGAGGCGGTAGCAGTTGAAAAGGAGGAGTCAGCCGAGGAGGAGACGGAGGATGGAGTAGGAGGAGGATAAGCAGAGGCAGGCCTGCATGTAATCTGTGGCGGTAACACCAAATCCACACGGGTGCCACGGGTTACATGCTTGACGGCCGTCAGAAGGTTCACCCAGTGGTCAGTAAAAGTTATGTACCTTCCCTGCCCGTGTTTGCTAGACCACGTGTCTGTGGTCAGATGTATCTTGGCACTGACACTGTGTTCCAGAGATATATTCATTTGCCGCTGAACGTGGCCATATAGCTCTGGGATGCCCTTCTGGGAGAAATATTTCTTTCCAGGGACCTTCCATTGCAGTGTGCCAATGGCCACAAATTTTGTAAAGACGAGTCCACCAGTTTATATGGCATTAGTTGGTGGGCTAGCAGTTCCGACAAGCCAGCGGTCAGCCATTGGGCAAGAGCGTTATCCAGCATCATTAACTTTTTACGCTCGAACATTTGGGCCATGGAAGCCTGCCTTCTGCCAGATGAACGCGACGACGGCACGATGGAAGGTGGAGTGGAGGACAAATGGGAGGAAGGAGAAGAGGCAGGACATGGAGTGCAAGGAGTGTGGCTTTGTGGGTTCTGACGGCGTTGCTCCCACTGGGCTGAGTGATGAGAGGCCAGGTAGGTGCCTTCTTAAGGCGGTCGTCCCTAGGTGAGTGTTGGGCTTACCGCGACTTATGCGTTGACAGCACAGGCTGCAGATGGCAACACTATTGTCAGCAGCTGACACGTTAAAAACAGCCTACACTGTGGAGCCATGTGCCAGCCTCCTGGGAGCTCCAGAAGTGATGGTGCATGGCTCGCTCCAGATACATTTGCAGTCTGCTTTTTACTCCTGTGCCCTGTGAGCTCTGCCTGCTTCTCTTCCTACTTCTCTCTCTCTGCTGCTCCGTCTCTCCCTCTGAACTCCCCTCCTTTTCCTCTCTTGTGGGCACCCACGTGACGTATCATCACCTTCACCACCACTGACATTTGAGATCTCGGAGTAGGCAGCAACAGCGGGGACCTCCCTCCTTGGTCTGATCTGGGTACTGTCGTCAGACCGCTGGGTGGCGGCCGTTGCTACCTCCTCTTCCTCATCCTATGTCAAGAATGGCTGCGCATCGGTAAGGTCTGGGAATGGATGGGAAAATAATTCCTCTGACTCGAGTGGAGGGGCTATGGTGGTGGTGGTTTTGTTGGGGGTGCACAAAGCAGAGAGTGAGGAGGGTGCAGATACAGAGGATAAGGAGGGTGCAAAAGCGGTAGGCTGAATGAGCCACTCAACCAACTCTGGTGCATCCTTTGAAGTAATCGCACGCGCCTTCTCCCACTTCCCAAGCAGGTATCTCACAGGCCTCAATCAATATTTGGTGGAAACAGGTATATCAAACCTCTTAATCAGTATTATGTGGAAGCAGGTATCTTGCAGCCCTCCATCAGTATTTTGTGGAAGCAGGTATATTAAACCCCTTAATCAGTATTCTGTGAAAGCAGGTATATCGCAGGCCTCAATCAATATTTGGTGGAAGCAGGTATATCAAAACCCTTAATCAGTATTTTGTGGAAGCAGGTATATCACACCCCTGAATATTTTTTTTTGCCACAACAGTTATATCACACCACCCTGTTTATTTGGGGCAACAGGTATATTGCAGCCCTTAATCTGTATTTTGCGGAAGAAGGTATATCACACCCCTCACAATCAGTTTTTTTGGGTGCAACAGGTATATCACACCCGTTGCAAATAGTTGTTCCAATAGCGCCCGTCTCTCTATATATCTGCGGTATCGCAGCAGAACCGCACACAGCTGCTGCACAATACAAATGCACTATATACTATCTATGTTAGAAAGTATATTATAGGTATATCACACCTGTTGCAATTAGCTGTTCCAATAGCATTTGTCTCTCTGTATAGCTGCGGTAACGCAGCAGAACAGCACACAACTGCTGCACAATACAAATGCACTATAATATACTTTCTTTGTTATAAAGTATATTACAGGTATATCACACCCCTTAGTATATCACACCTATCGATAGCACACCTATACCAGTCTTTAAAAGAACTTTTGTGGCCCTATTAGCCAGCGTTTGGTGTTCCTAACAGCCTGTCCCTGGTCCACAAAGCAACCTCTCCCTACACTAGCAAAACACAGAATGTAAAATGGCTCGGGATCGGGTTCTGTGATAGGGCGGGGGTGTGTCCATGGGCTGAAATGTCTCAATTGGCTGTCCTGTTCCACCTGATGGATGTGTCATGGACGAAAGTTTGGCGCAATGCAAAAGAATATGGTGCCGGAGGAAATTGCCATATGTTTGCATGTTTGACGAATCGCAAACGCGTAAGGTTCACCACAAAATGACCACCGGGCGAACCGCAAGGCCATCTCTATCTAGGACTTGGTCCTCCACATAATGGACAGGACACAGCTTTTGGCATGCCCTGGTGTACTGACCCTGCGGCAGCAATAACCGGTTGAAAACTAGGTACTGGGTTGGCCATTTTACTATTTGCTCCACTTCATTTATGTAATTTTTTTTTTACTCACTTACATCACATTGACATATTCCACAGCACTTTACAGACATTTATTATTTGGGTACAGGCATCCATGTCTGTCTCACAGGTCTCCTGAGGTGTCTGTTGATTAGTGCACAAACATGGCATGGTAGACAGCAATAGTTCACAGTAGGGCTTAACCATTTTAGGGTAAGGAACCAGACGGGGTGGCCCTTGTCGTTCTCCATGGTTAAGATGTCAGGGTCACACAGGTTCTCTCCGGTTAGGGCACGCTATGGACAGAACTCTGATTGCCTGATGGAACCCAGACCTTCTTGATTTTTCCAGATTTACCACACTGGACGTCTACCAGTCCTTGAATATGGATGGACAACACCCAGTGATGACAAGAGCACTCCATTTTATATTAGGGCCTTATGACACGTTGGGGGTTTGGTTATCCTGGAAACTTTGGATGAATGAATGAATTCTAAACTAATAGGATTCAACCCTACTTTTGTAAAAATTTGAGGTAGATCAGAATTTCTGGTCATTTGAATTGGGCGAATTCTGGCGGAGAGAGAAAATGAATAAAGTCCCTAGACACCTCAGAGTTTCATACACAAGTTTCAGGTCAATTGTAGCCCTTTCGATTAGGGTAGTATTAATTCAGACCCGAATCACCGGTTGACAGATTCATCCAAAAAGAACCTGAATCGAATTTTGAGTGATTTACTAATTTCTACTGTTGACTTGCAGCCATATTGCCAGTTCACATTCGTCAATGATCAGTACTGCCTCTATCACATTTTTTAGTCATATTGGCATCAATTTCATCTGCATAATTTTTGCACCTATATTTGGATTTTTCTGGATTTATTTGAATGTATTCTAGATATGGATACACATACCATATCTGCTAATTGTTGAGAGATGGACTTGTTGACCAAATATGGCTCTCCGTAACCTCCCAAATGAATGCTGATGGTTTCAAAATAATTCTCTAATAGGAAGAGAAGCCTTATCCAAAACTGTAAGAAAAGCAATATCCATAAGGCATAACAAGCATAAGAAACTTTTAGCTATTTAGTTGTAAATTTGCTGTAAACTTTGCCTGTTTGCTCTTTAGTACCTGCTCCGTTTTTGCTAAACATTACGTCCATGTCTCATTTTTCCCTCAATACATGGGAACAGTTCCACCTTGAAGTAAAATGTTGATGTTATAGAGATAATAAAGAAAAGCTCCTTTCATTCCACTGAGAAACGTGTGATTTTTTTTACGGCACAAATTACTATCCTTATTGTTTTGTGGTTTTTTTCTTGTTTTTTTTCCCCCCGAGGAACCGGATTCAAGTGTAATTGCTATGAACTCTAAATACCTGCTTTTGTCACTAGGAATTAATGGTCGTTGCGGCTAAGCTTCGGTGTGACCTTATCTTCACAAAGGCCGGCTATTCATGGAAATTTATTAGCATCATTCACTGGTTAATCCTTTTGATCGGTGGTTGGAGTTATTCACCTGCAGCGTGTCATGACATCCTGTATTGGTTTTCTTTTTGTGAATGTTTTTGTTTAGTTTATGCACAAGGGAGGATTACATCTGTGCTGTTCTCGATGCGGCTTATATGTAATTACAGTAGAACTTGTTATATTCCTCTTTAAAAAAATATATTCAAGCATAAATGGAATGTACTAACTGTTATTAAATGGGTTGTCCCATTTGTCCCATCAGGCCAAAACCTCCTGAACTGAATGGGCGCCATGTAATACTACACTTCACCAGCAGTGGCCACTGCAGGGAAGTTGAGCAGCCTCATAAAGTGGTAGCTGCCGATTACAGAGGATTGCAAAAGCCAGATGCATTGTTAGAGATGTCGTGAACATAAAATTTTCCATTTGCGAATGGCGAACACGAATTTTTGCAAATGTTCGCGAACGGGCGAACCGCCATAGACTTTAATAGGCAGGCGAATTTTAAAACCCACAGGGACTGTTTCTGGCCACAATAGTGATGGAAAGGTTGTTTCAAGGGGACTAACACCTGGACTGTGGCATGCCGGAGGGGGATCAATGGCAAAACTCCCATGGAAAATTATGTAGTTGACGCAGAGTCGGGTTTTAATTCATAAAGGGCATAAATCACCTAACATTCCTAAATTGTTTGGAATAACGTGCTTTAAAACATCCAGTGTGTGTATACGATCAGGTATGATGTTGTATCGATCAGGTAGTGTAAGGGTTACGCCCGCTTCACAGTGACAGACCAAACTCCCCGTTTAACGCACCGCAAACAACCGCAAACAGTCCATTTGCACAACCGCAAACTCCCCATTTGCACAAGGTTAGAAACCAAGCTAGCCATGTCCCGTTCCTTGTCCTCACTGATGTCATTGAAGGTTTCTTCCTCCACCCAGCCACGTACTACACCAAGGGTCCCCGAAAGGTGACAACAAGCCCCCTGGGACGCCTGCTGTGTTTGGTCTTCCACCTCCTCAAAGCAACCTTCCTCCTCTGACTCCTCTTCTTCAGACTCCTCTCTCTGCATTGCCGCAGGTTCAGCAATCGACGACGACAAGGCTGCTTCTGGTGGTGATGGTGACCACCACTCTTCCTCTTCATGCTCATCTACGGCCTGATCCAGCACTCTTCGCAGGGCACACTCCAGAAAAAATGCATATGGGATGAGTTCGATGATGTTGCCTTGGGTTTGACTGACCAGGTTTGTCACCTCCGCAAAAGGATGCATAAGCCTACAGCCATTGTGCATGAGCGTTCAGTAACGCGGCCAAAAAATACCCAGCTCCGCAGAGGCTGTCCTCTTTTTTTTTTAAGTAAAAAAAATCTGTTCTTACCAGTTTAATCTTTGTTTTGTCCCCTATCAGGGGCCAGTGTATGGAATAGATTTTAGGAACCGGGAGATGGAAAAAGATGCTTGGTCGGTCCGCTTACTTCCAATTTGGGGCACTGTGCGTACGGCTTGCAATGTACTGTGCAATCCCAATATGAGTGGTGTGTTTAAGTAGTACTATTCCTATCAGTTTAATCCCTGTTACGTCCCCTGATCAGGGGACGTGTATGGAATATATTTTAGGAACCGGGAGATGGAAAAAGATGCTTGGTCGGTCCTCATAACCACCTCCCGACCGCTGTACGCACATATGCGTCCGGGAGGTGGTTGCTTTACTCCTCCTGGACGCATATACGCGTCATCTCGCGAGACGCGAGATTTCCTGTGAAGGCGCGCACGCTCACAGGAACGGAAGGTAAGCGAGTGGATCTCCAGCCTGCAAGCGGCGATCGCTCGCTGGCAGGCTGGAGATGTGATTTTTTTAACCCCTAAAAGGTATATTAGACGCTGTTTTGATAACAGCGTCTAATATACCTGCTACCTGGTCCTCTGGTGGTCCCTTTTGTTTGGATCGACCACCAGAGGACACAGGCAGCTCTGTAAAGTACCACAAAACACTACACTACACTACACCCCCCCCGTCACTTATTAACCCTTTATGAACCACTGATCACCCCATATAGACTCCCTGATCACCCCCCTGTCATTGATCACCCCCCTGTAAGGCTCCATTCAGAGGTCCGTATGATTTTTACGGATCCACTGATACATGGATCGGATCCGCAAAACACATGCGGACCTCTGAATGGAGCCTTACAGGGGGGTGATCAATGACAAGGGGGTGATCACGCATATAGACTTCCTGATCACTTCCCTGTCATTGATCACCCCCCTGTCATTGATCACCCCCCTGTAAGGCTCCATTCAGATGTCCGTATGATTTTTACGGATCCACTGATACATGGATCGGATCCGCAAAACACATGCGGACCTCTGAATGCAGCCTTACAGGGGGTGATCAATGACAGAGGGGTGATCACCCATATAGACTCCCTGATCACCTCAGTCATTGATCACCCCCCTGTAAGGCTCCATTCAGACGTCCGTATGATTTTTACGGATCCACTGATGCATGGATCGGATCCGCAAAACACATGCGGACGTCTGAATAGAGCCTTACAGGGGGGTGATCAATGACAAGGGGGTGATCACGCATATAGACTTCCTGATCACTTCCCTGTCATTGATCACCCCCTTGTCATTGATCACCCCCCTGTAAGGCTCCATTCAGAGGTCCGCATGTGTTTTGCGGATCCGATCCATGTATCAGTGGATCCGTAAAAAATCATACGGACGTCTGAATGGAGCCTTACAGGGGGGTGATCAGGGAGTCTATATGGGTGATGACCCCTCTGTCATTGATCACCTCCCCTGTAAGGCTCCATTCAGAGGTCCGCATGTGTTTTGAGGATCCGATCCATGTATCAGTGGATCCGTAAAAAATCACACAGACGTCTGAATGGAGCATTACAGGGGGGTGATCAATGACAGGGGGGTTATCACCCCATATAGACTCCCTGATCACCCCCCTGTCATTGATCACCCCCTGTCATTGATCACCCCCTGTAAGGCTCCATTCAGAATTTTTTTTGGCCCAAGTTAGCGGAAATTTTTTGTTTGTTTTTGTTTTTTCTTACTAAGTCTCATATTCCACTAACTTGTGTCAAAAAATAAAATCTCAAATGAACTCACCATACCCCTCACGGAATCCAAATGCGTAAAAATTTTTTAGACATTTATATTCCAGACTTCTTCTCACGCTTTAGGGCCCTAAAATGCCAGGGCAGTGTAAATACCCCACATGTGACCCCATTTCGGAAAGAAGACACCCCAAGGTATTTGCTGAGGGGCATATTGAGTCCATGAAAGATTGAAATTTTTGTCCCAAGTTAGCGGAAAGGGAGACTTTGTGAGAAAATACAAAAAAAAACAATTTCCGCTAACTTGTGCCAAAAAAAATAAAAATTCTAGGAACTCGCCATGCCCCTCACGGAATACCGTGGGGTGTCTTATTTCCAAAGTGGGGTCACATGTGGGGTATTTATACTGCCCTGGCTTTTTAGGGGCCCGAAAGCGTGAGAAGAAGTCTGGGATCCAAATGTCTAAAAATGCCCTCCTAAAAGGAATTTGGGCACCTTTGCGCATCTAGGCTGCAAAAAAGTGTCACACATGTGGTATCGCCGTACTCAGGAGAAGTTGGGGAATGTGTTTTGGGGTGTCATTTTACATATACCCATACTGGGTGAGATAAATATCTTGGTCAAATGCCAACTTTGTATAAAAAAATGGGAAAAGTTGTCTTTTGCAGAGATATTTCTCTCACCCAGCATGGGTATATGTAAAATGACACCCCAAAACACATTCCCCAACTTCTCCTGAGTACGGCGATACCAGATGTGTGACACTTTTTTGCAGCCAAGGTGGGCAAAGGGGCACACATTCCAAAGAGCACCCTTAGGATTTCGCAGGCCATTTTTTACACATTTTGATTGCAAAGTACTTCTCACACATATGGGCCCCTAAATTGCCAGGGCAGTATAACTACGCCACAAGTGACCCCATTTTGGAAAGAAGACACCCCAATGTATTCCGTGAGGGGCATGGCGAGTTCCTAGAATTTTTTTATTTTTGTCGCAAGTTAGTGGAATATGAGACTTTGTAAGAAAAAAATAAAAATAAAAAATCATCATCATTTTCCGCTAACTTGTGACAAAAAATAAAAAGTTCTATGAACTCACTATGCCCATGAGCGAATACCTTAGGGTGTCTACTTTCCGAAATGGGGTCATTTGTAGGGGTTTTCTACTGTCTGGGCATTGTAGAACCTCAGGAAACATGACAGGTGCTCAGAAAGTCAGAGCTGCTTCAAAAAGCGGAAATTCACATTTTTGTACCATAGTTTGTAAACGCTATAACTTTTACCCAAACCATTTTTTTTTTGCCCAAACATTATTTTTTTTTCAAAGACATGTAGAACTATAAATTTAGCAAAAAAATTATATATGGATGTCGTTTTTTTGGCAAAATTTTACAGCTGAAAGTGAAAAATGTCATTTTTTTGCAAAAAAATCGTTACATTTTGATTAATAACAAAAAAAGTAAAAATGTCAGCAGCAATAAAATACCACCCAATGAAAGCTCTATTAGTGAGAAGAAAAGGAGGTAAAATTCATTTGGGTGGTAAGTTGCATGACCGAGCGATAAACGGTGAAAGTAGTGTAGTGCAGAAGTGTAAAAAGTGCTCTGGTCATGACGGGGGTTTCAGCTAGCGGGGCTGAAGTGGTTAATTCCAATTTGGGGCACTGCGCGTGCGCCGTGTAATGTACTGTGCAATCCCAATATGAGTGGTGTGTTAAGTAGTACTATTCCTATCAGTTTAATCCCTGTTACATTCACTAGTATTATTATTATTATTATTATAAGGTGTGTTAAGTAGTACTATTCCTATCAGTTTAATCCCTGTTACGTCCCCTATCAGGGGACGTGTATGGAAGAGATTTTACGAACCGAGAGATGGAAAAAGATGCTTGGTTGGTCCTCCTACTTCCAATTTGGGGCTCTGCGCGTGCAATGTACTGTGTGTGCCACCAGATATGAGTGGTGTGTTAAGTAGTACTATTCCTATCAGTTTAATCCCTGTTACGTCCACTAGTATTATTATTATTATAAGGTGTGTTAAGTAGTACTATTCCTATCAGGGGCCGGTGTATGGAATAGATTTTTTGAACCGGGAGATGGAAAAAGATGCTTGGTCGGTCCGCCTACTTCCAATTTGGGGCACTGCGCGTGCGCCGTGCAATGTACTGTGCCACCAGATATGAGTGGTGTGTTAAGTAGTACTATTCCTATCAGTTTAATCCCTGTTACGTCCCCTATCAGGAGACGTGTATGGAATAGATTTTAGACAACCGCAAACAGTTGTCAATAGTTGACACACTCATGACATAAATTGTATTCCTCTATGCGTCAATCTTAGTGTAGTGATGACTGTGCTCGTGCGCACATTTGGGAGATTGCAGGCGATGGGTTTTTTTCAAAGCCTATGGTCGTGCTGAGGTAGTTCAGTGATAGTTAAATGACCCAGGCGACTTCTCTTCTCAGTGACAATACCTCCTGCTGCACTGAAGGTCCTTTCTGACAGGACACTTGAAGCGGGGCAGGCCAGAAGTTCTATCGCAAATTGGGATAGCTCAGGCCACAGGTCAAGCCTGCACACCCAGTAGTCATCGCTCCTCAGAGTGTCGATATCTGCAGTTAAGGCGAGGTAGTCTGCTGTGGTGATGCGTAGGACTTAAAAAGCTGCGTATGTCCTCCATCAACAACACGTCTGTAAAGCGTCCTGTCCTTGCCGGCGTGGTCGTGGTAGGAGGAGGATTACTTTCACCTCTTTCCCTGTTAGATTCCCGTTGTGCTGTGACATCCCCCTTATAAGCTGTGTAAAGCATATTTTTTAATTTATTTTGGAACTGCTGCAACCTTTCCGACTTCCGGTAATTCGGCAACATTTCAGGCACTTTCTGCTTATACCGGGGGTTCTAGTAGTGTGGCCACCCAGTACAGGTCGTTCTCCTTCAGCCTTTTTATACGAGGGTCCCTCAACAGGCACGACAGCAGGAAAGACCCCATTTGCACAAGGTTGGATGCCGAGCTCCTCATGTCCCATTCCTCGTCCTCACTGATCTCACTGCAGGTCTGTTCTTCCCCCTAGCCACGTACAACACCACAGGTACCAGATAGGTGACAACGAGCACCCTGGGATGCCTGCTGTGGTTGGTCTTCCTCCTCCTCAAATCCACATTCCTCCTCTGACTCCTCTTCCTCAGACTCCTCTTCCAGCGTTACCGTCAGAGGTCCAGCAAGCGATGCTGATAAGGCTGTTTCTGGTGGTGATGATGGTGATCACAACTCTTCCACGTCCTCTTCACGCTCATCTACGGCCTGATTTAGCACTGTTCGCAGGGCACGCTCCAGGAGGAAACCAATGGGATGATGTCGCTGATGGTGCCTTCGGTGCGAATGACTAGGTGTGTCACCTCCTCAAAAGGACGCATGAGCCTACAGGCATTGCACATGAGCGTCCAGTAACGTGGCAAAAAAATTCCCAGCTCCGCAGAGGCTGTCCTAGCACCCCGGTCATACAAATACTCGTTGACGGCTTTTTCTTGTTGGAACACGCGGTCGAACATTAGGAGTGTTGAATTTCAACGTATCGGGCTGTCGCAAATCAAGCGCCTCACTGGAATGTTGTTTTGCCGCTGAATGTCTAAAAAGTGCGCCATGGCCGTGTAGGAACGCCTGAAATGGCCACTGTAACAGTCCTACGGGCTCACCTGAGTCAGAGGACAGCTGGCTGGAGGTAGGAGTGGAGCCCAGTGGCAAGGACCGCAGGCAGGTAGTAGGTGCAGGAAGTCTGGCAGAGGCGTAGTTGGTAGGCAGGCGGTGGGTCAGGGCAGGCGGCAGTAAGCGTGGTCAGACAATCCGGATGGCAACGGTGGTAGCAGTTCAGTAGGTAGGGACAAAGCAGAAGAGTAGTCGGTAGTCAATTCCTGGTCAGCAGTGGATTTCCAGTAGTAGCAAGAGCAGCAGATGAGGAGAAGCTTGATCAAGGCTCAGGAGCTCAATAATCAGCAAACTGGAGTGCAAGGGGCTGGACTTATATAGGGAAGTACCAGGTGTGGGGAATCAAGGGTGATGAGCAAGGCTTGGCAAGACTGAGGTTAACTAATAGGCTTCAGGGAGGAATGTTCAGAGAGGATGGTAGCCTAGTAAGCAGAGCTACAGCCTGGGATGTGGCTGGTCACAGGTTCGAATCCCGACAGCCACACCTTCCTGGCCTGCTTGAAGACGTCCTGTAAGCCTGGGCACTTATGCACAAAGGGTTGTACGATTTGGCACATGGCACATGTGTCAACTTGCCCAAATTCAATGCCGCCAACAAATTGCTTCCGTTGTCACACACCACTTTGCCGATCTTTAGTTGGTGCGGAGTCAGCCACTGATCCACCTGTGCATTCAGGGTGGACAGGTGTGCTGGTCCGGTGTGACTCTCTGCTTTCAGGCAAGTCAACCCCAAGATGGCGTGACACTGTCGTATCCGGGATGTGGCATAGCCCCTGAGGATCTGGGGGGTGCAGTTGATGTGGAGCAAGATGCAGCAGCAGAAGAGGACTCAGCCGAGGAGGTTAGCGAAGAGGAAGGAGTAGGAGGAGTAGAGGAGGTGGCAGCAGGCCTGCCTGCAAGTCGTGGCGTGTCACCAACTCCTCTGCAGAGCCACACATTCCATGCTTGGCAGCCATCAGCAGGTTTACTCAATGCGCAGTGTAGGTGATATACCTGCCCTGACCGTGCTTTGCAGACCAGGTATCAGTGGTCAGATGGACCCTTGCCACAACACTGTGTGCCAGACATGCCATGCCTTCCTTTTCCACTGTGTTCCATCATTCTCCCATCTTCTGGACAAATCATCCTACCATCCCCAATACTCTGCCTGTCGTGCTCTCCAATATTATACTGCAGAAACAGATAAACCCAATATTATACTGCAGAAACAGATAAACCCCCTGGTAATACTAGTACCATGCAGATAGTGCCCTTTAATAATTATTGGCACCCAGTGCCCTAAAATAAATGCGCCCAGCAAACAGTGCCCCTGACACTAATAGTGTAAACATAACGTCCCCCAAAAATAATTGTGGTAAGCTGATAGTGTGCCAAGGTGCCCCCATGGTAATAGTGCTCCCAAAAGTCCCACCAATAGGAATAATTATCTGCTAGAGCACACATGGCAGTAATAGTGCTCCTATCAGAGGAACGGGGAAGGGAGATGCCTCTCCCCTGCCCCGCAGCACTTCCATCTGTATCGCTGTCCTGAGGACGGTGATACAGATGACTATGGGGATGAGCGCTTCCACAATGGAAGCGCTCATCTCCCTGTGCCCTGCTGCCGCCCCCCTCTTGTGAGCAGGGCCGCGCCGCCTGGGGCGATTGCCTCACTTTGCCTAATTGGCGGTGCGGCCCTGCTGGTGCCCCTTAAAATTTTGAGCCCGGGGCAAAGGCACCCCCAGCTTCCCCCACGCTACAGTGGGCCAAAACGAGCACAATACCTTCCTGTGCGGCTTTGTTCATTCTGGACCTTCTGATTTCCTTTTCTCTGTAGCACTTTTAATAAAGTTGCTAACTTGGCTGTAGAAGCCTCAGAGATGGGTATTCTCAGAACGTTTGCCTAGCTCTGAGGAGCTAGCACATGTAGGTCTTCACTGAAGCATAGCTAAGAACAGACTCCCCACTGACTAACCAGGGGGGCGGACCCAAGTCCATCTCACAGCACCCTAACACGACGAGCCAAGGTTTTAACCCTTAATTGTCTATATAATCCTATTAGGTACACAAATATAACAAATCACAACATTTAACTTAGCAGTAATATAACATCACATCAGTTAACCTTTTTGCAAAGGAGACAGCCTCCAGGATTGTTACTGCAGACTCTTAATTACTGAGAGCTGATGGCAGTGGTATTCCTGATAAGAGAGGTTATGCAGGAATCTTTTTAGCAGATGAAGCCAGTAGACAATAACACCACTACTCACAGTATGCCAAGTCCTCGTTCGTTCAACACGGACCATGGGGTCGGCACATGTTCACCATGTTGAGTGTGCACACGTCTGGGAGAGTTGAGAATAGCTGTTGGTTGAATGATTGCTTGGCTAACAGCTATTTATAGTGTATGGGCACCTATAGGTTGAGATTCATCAACCGAAACTGGCACAAACTCCCCTCTTTCCTCTTGCCCAAAGTTTTTATGCCTGGAGCAGGACCTTACTGGGAGCTTTATTACACAAGGTTTCAAAAAACACCAAATATAAATTCCTTGTGTCATGATAGGTCCTCTCCGGCCCTGTGTAATGTGGCCCAACTGGCTGAGGAGGTCGTAGGAAGTGTTGTAATATACTTATCGCTTCATGACTTTTTAGCCAGTTATAATTGAACACTTAAGTAAAAAAGTAAGTAAGAAACCGTAGAATCTGAAACAGATTAGATATACATTGGGGAGGTGACTGGTGTTTGTCTCCTTTAACATTTTCTGCAGTTCTACACACAGCACAGTCTCGGTACTGGGTTATCACAGCCCTATTTCTGATGTATTAATCATACTGTTGCTACACCAGATGCCTCCTGCTTTTTGCTGAACTACTCTGCAGACTCATGTAACTGATAGCTTTGCAGCTTCTCTGACTGGTCACTCCCTGCAAGCTCTGCCTCTCGGATTCACTTTAGTGACCTGATTGTTCCGGGAGTCATGCAACCCACATGGAAGCTCTGCCGCTCGGGGGGCCCGGTGCACTACTCTATCCTCTGCTGTGCTCTCTGCTTGACAAACACACAGGATAATCAGGCTGTGCCCACTTCCTTTGCTACCAATTTTTGGCATGCAGTGCTCCTACACCTGCTCTAGGTTTTCCATGAGTGCTCCTGTAACCCCTTCCTGTAAATTGACATAAATGTAAATGCACGTCATACATGGGAGGTAACACTCAATGGCTGTTTTCCTCAACTAACACCGCTATTTGCCCTGAAAGCTGAATAGAAACCAGCTGGACCAGAGACCATAAAAAAGCTAAAAAAAAAAAACTGTATCAGGGTGGGTTCATACTAACATGGTACTTATAATGGAAAATAACGGAATCCATAAGAAGGAAGGACGGATCCGTTCTCCTGCCCATAGACTTGTATTATGACGGAATGCAAAACGGAAGCCTTTAAAAGACATTCCGTTTGCTCTCCGTCCTAATGGAAGTCTATGGGAAAGCATAAAGGATCCCTCTGGGTCCCGTTATGCAAGACGGAAAACAAAGTCCTGTGGACCCAGACGGATCCTTTATGCTTTCCCATAGACTTCTATTAGGACGGAAAGCAAACGGAATGCCTCTTAAAGGCTTCCGTTTTGCATTCTGTCTGGGCATTTTGTTATTTTCCGTTATAACCCTGTTATAATGGAAAGCCATAACATAACGGAATCCCTAACGCTAGTGTGAACCCACCCTCAACTTTACAGAATACGACAAAGGTGTTAGGTAATGTCAATTCTGCTCTACAATGTATCTATGAATACACCTTAGCTGCATTGTCTGTTGGAAGCTAAGGTAGACTGAACTCCACCTATTTCATCAGAGGCTCAGGCTACTTCTCTGCCCCTTAAACTTTACACTGCAGCTCTGCTTGCTCAGATGGGGTGGGAGTTCCACTACTGCAAGGATAGGATAATTATACATAGTAACATAGTATATAAGGTCGAAAAAAGACATCTGTCCATCCAGTTCGGCCTGTCATCCTGCAAGTTGATTCAGAAGAAGGCAAAAAAAAACCTGTGAGGTAGAAGCCAATTTTCTCCACATAAGGGGGGAAAAATTCATCTCGACTCCAATCAGGCATCAGAATAACTCCCTGGATCAACGATCCCTCTCTAGTAGCTATAGCCTGTAATATTATTACGCTCCAGAAATACATCCAGGCCCCTCTTGAATTCCTTTATTGTACTCACCATCACCACCTCCTCAGGCAGAGAGCTCCATAGTCTCACTGCTCTTACCGTAAAGAATCCTCTTCTATGTTTGTGTACAAACCTTCTTTCCTCCAGACGCAGAGGATGTCCCCTCGTCACAGTCACAGTCCTGGGGATAAATAGATGATGGGAGAGATCTCTGTACTGACCCCTGATATATTTATACATAGTAATTAGATCTCCCCTCAGTCGTCTTTTTTCTAAAGTGAATAACCCTGATGTTGATAATCTTTCAGGGTACTGTAGTCCCCCCATTTCAATTATTACTTTAGTTGCCCTCCTCTGGAGCCTCTCCAGCTCTGCTATGTCTATACGCTACAAGTAAACCAAATATTGGATACTTCTTGCTTTTATAGCAGATACTAGAGATGAGCCTGGAGGTGACGCGCACCAGTAATAATAACCGCTACATCGATTCCTCTGTGACTTTTATAGGATAATACAGACAAGTCGATAAATACTTTATTTGTCCCCTTGGGTAATATCTATAAGTGCAAGATGAAAACGTGCAGCTCTCTGTATTTTCCCAACAGCTTGATATAATCTCGCATGTGAATTATAATAGAATAATAATATTATTTCTCTTCCGCTCCTGGAAAATAAATCTGTCCAAATCAATTATAATAAATCTGCAAATCACAATTCCTCATCCTGTAAATTTAGTTTCAAGGAAAGACTCACGGCCACCAAAGTTACTCTTATGATCCCCAAACCACAGACGTGCGTGCACAGCCCACCATCATGGAGGACGCCGTCACATTATTCTACCGCAATGACAGGGAATACAATATGTTTAAGGTATCCCCCTTTTAACCCTGCAGTGCTATTCACAAATATGGCATGAAGAGTTAAGTTTTTCTACAGCGCCACCCTACACCACTCTGGCATTCCTACACCTGGGTACCATCTACTACATCACTAAAAAGGGGCCCTGTGCCCTTCTTGCTTCACTGCAACTGGCGTCACAAAAACAAGTACTTTTTCCTCTTAAAGGGCCCTCGGGGGAGGCGCCCGTTGCATATTCTATTGAAAATTGTCCCCCATTAAGCACTGTGTGTCTGATAATCAAAGAGGGATTCTGGGTATTTGGCTGACTCTAATAGCCAGACACCCAAGAAGCGGGTAAATTTTAGTTTAGGTTCTTTTATAGCTCCATAAAAAGGTGTATCACCACCGTGCTTAAAGGGGTTGTCCAGGATTGCAATATTGATGACCTGCATTAGGATAGGACTTCGATATCAGGTCGGTGTCACGGGTGAAGTTTGCAGATAGCTGGAACTTATGAATAAACGAGCGACTGGCTTGATCTCAAACTAAGGAGCTTATAGGTGAGCCCTATAAAACCCTAAGAGCTCTCCCTGACTGCTATGCACATGCAAGGGTCTCGATGGTAGACAATTGCATTCCCACGTGTGTGATACCTGAAAACCCTATAATAGTGAGGAGACACGACCACCGGCTCCCTGCACTTAATACGGACGGAGTCAGGGTCACCTAGAATCAAGCCAGCAAGGAAACAAAATAAAGTAAAGGACTTATCTGAGCAAACAGCAGAAACAGCCTCCAGCAGTGAACACTTCATCCAGGAAGTAGTATAAACCGCAAAGTGAGGCAGTATGGGAGGGAATATGGGAGGGAATATAAAGGAAGAAGATTAGTCTAAATAAGTGACACCTGGCAGAAGGAAAGGAGATGAGAAAGTGAAACCAAAACAAAGAACATCATACAAGAGGTAGAGAAGAACATCTGCCAGACCTTCTCACAGAACTGGCGGTGACAGTCGGCAGAGGTCCAGCACCCTGCACCCTTACCATAGCTCTTATGCTGGAACTACACATCTCCGTCCATTGTGTAGTGAATGGAGCTTGACACTGCATCACTACTGCAATTGATATGAACTGGAGCACCATTGCAGCTACCAGCTCCGTCCACTGGGCAGTGGATGGAGCTCTGTAGTTCCGAATCTGGATTCTGCTTATGGAGCTACAAGGTAACAGCATATTGGGGGAGATGTGGGGTGTCGGACCCTTGCCGGTCTGTTATTGATAGCCTGTCCTGATAAGCCATAGAGTTTAAAGGGAACATCCACCTATTAAGATCATGAGAACATTCTTGCTGCCTGCAGCCACCACTAGGGGGAGCTTAGGAGCAATCTACATACAGTTTTATTATAAACTTTAATGGATAAATCACATTTATTTGTCTTTATGTCTATACAAAGGATTTGTTTCTCTGTAGCTGAAAAACAGAACTTCAATACCCGTAAACATATAACAACAAAATTGCCAGCGTAAAATTCACTTTAAGGGATTATCATAGTAAATAATGACCATTATAAGCAGTAATTCTAAAATACTGCCAAACCTTTATCTGTTGTCACAGGCACGGCCAAACAAATAATGAGATATTGCAGCATTTTATGGCCTGTTTTAGTGGCAAGAATATTAGGCGACTCTTGTAATTATTTTTACTGCTCTTTACTGCTATTACAAAACAGGAGGCAGATTTAACACTGGGACAGCAGCCCAGAAAAGCGAAGCCATCCAAGATATATCAGAACGTTCTAGGGTAAGGGTTCTTTTAGAGATTTCTGCCCAATTGACGTTATAGCAAGTCGATCAGCACCCGATTAAGATAATTGCTCAAAAGAACCTTTTACAATTGTTGCCGGCCTATTCCCTTTTAATACGGGGCAGAAAAATGAGCATTTTATTACCTGCACAACACATCTGATCAGCCTAAAAAGTTTGCTTCTTTTTTGGCTGATTGGAGAAATGTTTACACACGCCCATGAAATTAGAGTAGGACCAGACGTGGTGGCCGGTAGATAAACAGACACAATGCGGTTGATAACCAGCCATAATTTTTATTTTAATCACCATTTGTACCTTTCACTAAATGAATGGGAGAAGGTGATGGGTTGCCATGGTATATAGGGGCCTAGCAAAACCTATCATGGTTATATCTATCAACATATTGCCTGTCAGTATTACACTGATAATATATAGCAATATAGAAGTCATGAAATGTTTTAGTAAAACAATCAGAGGACCACTAGTCAAGTTCCTCATTGGGCCCACAAATTTAAAAATAACACAGGGTAAAAGGGGTTTTCTGGGATTTTGATACTGTTGATCTATCCTCTAAAACATCGGTCCTAATAAATGTGCCCCATAGTCTGATGATATCACATCGGAGCATTCCATCAGATGTATACATTAGGAGAATTTCCTAATCTCTCCAATTTAAGAATTCCACATATGCCACTGCAAAGACACCACTGCTCTACTCACCTCACCTGTCAGCCTGGACACACCTCCCACTGTCTTCTCCTTCGGCAGGTCCAGCTGCCAGATCTGATTTGGCACTCCATGCAGGCTGAGGCCTGCTTCCTGCAAAGTCTCTCCACTGCTGCCCTGGGGTGGGCATGCACACTTCCTAGTACTCTTGAAGGGCCATCCCGACTGAACCCTAATCTTCACCAGCCAATAGATGGCTAGGGTACTTCAAGCGCCTTCCCCTATGGAAGGTATTTCCCCTATGGAGGGTGTCCGAACAATTAGGTTCCTTAGCTTGCTAAGTTCCTGCTAGGTGCACTGTATCCTGTTGTCTGCCTGTGTACAGACCTCTGCCTGTTTATGGTACTCTAACCCTCTGATACCTGACCTGACTAGTGTCTGACCATCATATTGTTTGTATGCTGCCTTCCCAGACCTCAGACAGATCTCTGCCTGTCCCTGACTATAATTCTGCCCAACCACATGGTGTCCTACACCAGTATCTCTGACCCCTGTGGGCAGGGGCGGATTGGCCATAGAACCTACAGGGAAATTTCCCGGTGGACCGATGCCTAGGAGGGCCACTCAAGCCCGCCTCACGGCTGCCAACTGGGTACATAATGATCTGATTCTCTCCTACGCACCTGGCCAGCAGCTGCAGGTGCCCTCCTGAATTCAACTGTATTGACATCTTCAGGACAGTGATACAGTTCAATACTGTGGCGCAGGTGGCAGCATTTTGTGCTGCACTGTGGTATTTGGTTCAGATGGGGTGGTATATTGCTCTGCAATATGGTATTGCTGGCCCTGCCTAAATATGTTGGCCCTGCGTAATTATGTTGCCTTGCCTTCTGTCAATTTGGACCCACCTACAACAAGGGCCACTTTTATGTTTTTTTTCCAGGGCCACTTTTAGTTCCCAATCCGGCCCTGCCTGTGGGTCAGCTGTCAATAACACAGAGATTACTCAAGGAGGTAGAAGCCCGGTGGTACCCCTGCAGCGAAGTCCAGATTCCTGTGAAGGGAACTGCCAAGATAACATTCAGCACCACCACAGTGGGTTGATGTGTAATAACCAGAAAGGTTCTCCAGAAAGAGAGAGACGCTTCATGTAACTACTCTCCACTTCGGCCATGAGATGAGGATCCTGAACAGATGACCCCACCCCCTCTATTACCTGAGAATTAAGTAATAAAGTGTATAAGAATGGTTTTGTTTAAGCAGGGCAACCATTCTAAGGTAAGTTGAAATAAGTCCTTGTTGCATTGAGTCATCCAAATCAACTCTTTTTGAGTGAGGACCTACAACAATTGAAAACCTACTGACCATTGTGTGCCGAGTTGAAATTGAAATAGTAAAAAAAAAAGTTTTCAACCAATTTATATTGCCAAATATCTAAAAAATGTTGCATCATTTTGTCATAAGAAACAGAAGAGAAGTTATTCACAGATGTGACCCTAGAGTAGGACAACAATGGTGATGAAACCAGAGATGACATATGGACTCTGTAATGTGTTCTTCTCTAAAGTAATTAGTGGTACCTGTTAAAGGCTGGATATTATGGTGACTCTTGTTGTATAAAACTTAACCATCTTGTTGAAGACCATAAAGTTTAGTAAGATAAAGTTAGTAGGAGGCAAACAGCAGAATTGCATTAGGTCAAGGAAAGAGAAATTAGATTCATAGAAGGGGATGTCCACTTTGGACCAACCCTTTTCAATGGGTAGGTTCCGAAGAGACTTATTGTGAGGGGTTCCAACTTCTAAGACTTAGTCATTGTTATGGGTCCAACTTCTACAATCCCTTGCAGTCAAGGGCATATATACCACAAAGGCCACACAACTGGCTGCTGGAAACCATTGCAAACTAGTTCTGATTAGTGCAGTTCCCTTATGCAGGACTCTCTTCTGTAGAGGAACTGGAGTTATGGTGAAATTGGCCCAAAGGTCATGAAAATAGCAGGGCCCCTCTTTTCTTGGTGACAAAACCTACCACAATAATGGGGTTCCAGTATGATCTTTGCTATTGGGCTCACTCTATTCCATGTGCAGCCCTGTTTCCAGTCATCTGTTATGACTATAGAAAGCGCCTGGTAATGCCCATATACCCTGAAATGATGCCAGAGGGAAAGTGAATCGAGTTCATTAAAGGGGATGTCTTACAAATTGAAAAATTTCATAGAGGCAGAAATGTGTGTAAAAACAAACAAAAATAAAAACACTGCTGTTTCAACGCTGTGGCTCCCATCCCAGATATTTATAATCCCTATTGAACCAGTAGTGATGGCACTCTGTTTACTATAAAGAGGAACTACTAGACACCAATACAGTAGTTTTACCAAAGAAATGGCTATGTTAATTGGTTGGATCTGAATAAGAGGCATTGCATGATAAGTCTGGTTTCACGTTAGGATGGCGCGGGCAAGACTATTTTAGCCTGAAAATATTTTATCCTGAGTTCTTTGTATTTTATCCTGAGTTCTCTTAACAATTACTACTAATATATGAGAGAAACTTCCAGAAGGTCAGCCATCACTGCAGCACTCTACCAATATGAGCTTTATGGCAGGGTGACCAGAAAGAACCCTTTTGTCAGGAAAAGACACATGAAAGCCTGCCTAAAGGAATCTCAGACAGTGAGAAACTAGATTCTGTAGGCTAATGAAACCAAGCTTGAAATTTACCTCAATTCTAAGCATCATGATTGGAGAAAACGAGGCATTGCCCATCACCTGCCCAATACAATCCCTACAGTGAAGCATGGTGGTGGCAGCATCATGTTTTAAGGGGATTTTTCAGTGGCTGGCACAGGAAGACTGGTCAGGGTTGATGGAAATCTGAATGGAGCAAAGTCCAGAGATATTGTTAATGAAAACCTGATCCAGAGCTCTGGACCTTCTAACAAGACAATGATCCTAAGCACACAGTCAAGACAACACTGGAGTGGCTTAGGGACAACTTTATGAATGGCTATGAATGGTCCAGCCAGTGCCCTGATTTGAACCCAATGAAACATCTCTGGAGACACCTGAAAAGGTCTGTCCACCGACCATCCCCATCCAACCTGACAGAGCTTGAGAGGATCTGCAGAGAAGAATGGCAGAAAATCCCCAAATCCAAGTGTGCAAACCTTGTGCATCATCTCCAAGAAGACTGGAGGCTGTAATCACTGCCAGAGGGGCTTCAACTAATCCTGAGTAAAGGGTCTAAAGACTTATGTCAATGCAATTTTAGTTTTTAATTTTCAATAAATTAGCAAAGATTTCTAACATTCAGTTCTCACTTTCTTATTATGTGGTATTGAGTTCAGAATGAGGGGGAAACATGATTTTTATTTTATTTTAGCACAAGGCTGCAACATAACAAAATGTGAAAAAAGTAAAAGGGTCTGAAGACTTTCTGAATGCATTGTAAACTTTATTTATTCCGGTGCCCAAGATGGTTGATACCAACTATAGAGGGGCATAAGTGGTTGTCACCATGGCGCTTCGGTTTGTGCAAAAATAATTCAGAAATGAATTGTTTAAAATAGATTTTTACATGATTTTTCTTTGTATATTAAATTTTATAGAATTTTTTTATAATTTTTACATTGGAATTTATTTTAAAACCAACAGATTAGTTTTGTATCTGCACTGAGGAACCTTTGAGACTGCTTGGAATATATTGTACAATCATGAAAGCATCATTGCTTAACATTCTAGGAAGGAAAAATCCTTAAAATCCAGTTGTCGCTGCCTGTCATGTAGAAGAACAAGCCGTGTTATTTCCAAGAAACAGAATCCCAACTTTGAAGCTTTGTGTGAGATACAGAGGTCCCTGTGTGTAAGCTTGACAGATATGACATATTTCACATGCTGGGCCTGCAGGGAATATTATATTTCACTGCCCGTCACGCAGCTTTATCCACCGTAAACTCAGAAAACCTCAATTAAATGACAATTATTTATTGCTCCTCATAAATTTTTGCTTGTAGTTTTATACTTTTGTCCCCTGGAGCTTTGGGAAAGGAAATAACTGGATGCATTAGAACAAAGGTATTGAGAATATTTCACATACAGTTAAATTCCAATCATATCGCACCTCACTGGACTGGTATTTTAAGGGGTTGCTTGTTTAAGATGAAAGTTTTTTTCTCAGAAGATCTCCACTGTTGGGACCTCCAGCGATCAAATGTAATGTGTGAAAGAACTTGACAACAAGTGTTTGATTTCCCTGCAGCGCCACCACAGGGGAAATTAAGTATTACACTGTTTCTACTGAGATCAATGCATTATCTGTTTAATGGAGCAACATGTTGGGTCCTTCATGTACAAGTCACATACTAGCTATATATTGCCTTGCACAAACACCATCTAAGCTGGCCTCATTGCCAGTTACATGAGTATTATACTAGCTAGTCTCTCTGTTTATATCTCTTGTACTACGTATGCTGCCCAGTGACATCACTTGTCACGATTACAGGGGAGGGACACATAACTAGGCCTCAAGGCTAGGGAGAGGGAAAAGATCACCTCCTAGGAAGCCCCTAAACCTGGCCCTGACTCCTGTCAGTATGTATAGACCCTGAAGGTGGGAAAATACATACGCCATAACCTAGACCCTAGGAGCCCTGAAATGCACTAGGTAGTGGCAGGGAATGAGACTACTGGTTCCTTCCCAGGTGAACGAACCAGCGTTTCCCTGAGGCCTAGTAACAACATGCACAGGGGAACAACCAAATACAAAGAGCAGTACAACTTATCTTATAGAAAATGGATGAGCAGGAACATAGGTAAGGTCCACACACCAACTCTTCCAAATCCAAGCAGAGAATATCAACCACATGGTATGAAGTATGAGACCAAAAGTAGGGAATGCAGTAATGACCACGGGCTGCACCTGACAAGAGGTGTGGTCATTACTAGTGTTGATCGAGCACCAAAGTGCTCAGGTGCTCTGGCCGAACACATCGGTATGCTCGTGTGCTCTACCGAGCACCATGGAAGTCATGTAAAAACTAATTTGCATAAACATGGGCATATGGGAAACACATGTGACATGAGTTATAGTATTGTCATAAGGCTATGAAACCAATAGATGGCGCTGAGTCATTAACAGCTCCATCTATTGGTTTCATAGTCTTATGACAAGATTATTACTGTAGCCTTTTGCATGGAAAATTCGCAATTAGAATTCGCAATTAGAATATTCGTGATCTACGCTACTCATGAACAGCGCCATCTATTGGATTCATAGTCTTGTCATAAGACTATAAAACCAATAGATGGTGCTGTTCATGAGTCATTACAAGCAGGGCAATAGTCCTCAAATACACCCTAGCAAGCTTATATTACCGCAGATAAAGTGCTAGAAGATGTGTGAATGATAGCAGCAATCCAATATACACCTCAGTGTTAGCGCAGGCTATTATAGGCTGAGTGATACACAGTGTGTGGACTCTGTTGAGCAGTGTGCCCCACTTACAAGATGAACAGCGCCATCTGTTGGTTTCATAGTCTTATGACAAGAGTAATAGTATTATCATAAGACTATGAAACCAATAGATGCCGCTGTTCATGACTCATGAACAGCACCATCTATTGGTTTCATAGTCTTACGACAATACTATAACTCTTGTCATAAGACTATGAAACCAATAGATGGTGCTATTTATGAGTAATGTAGATCACAAACTTTCCATGCAAATGGTTTTTCAGCTGAAAAACAAGGCAGATTCTGCTCATTTGCATGTCTTTCCCATATGCCCATGTTTATGCAAATTAGTTTTACATGACAAAACTGTATAGAAAGGTTATTGAATATTATATAAGTGGTGAAGAAGATGCACAGGAATGTTGATCCTACAAAAAGGGTGCTCACAGTCCCACAGTGTCACCCCACTGTTGAATGGAATAAAGGAATATAAATAAGAAGACTGGGCACACCTAGGATATGGGATCAATTACTTTAATTAGTAAATATTTTAATTATTAATATAAAAACAAAGTATTAGACACGTAAAATTACAATAAGGTATGAACTATGAGGTGTAAAATATAACTCTGTGTTAGTCGAGGGCATTAAACATCAGTAGTTTGAACGAAAGGTGTCCAAATAGCAGCAATATAAAGGAAGGACAAAGTGCATTGGTTACAGTGGAGGCAGTAATGATTTGACAACCTGTAGAAAATGATGATGATAAAATCTATTGCTTCCGCAGTATTGGTGTATCCACCTAAAAAAATAAGGAGACTATGTTGCTTTGTAGCATGCACAGTATTTGAGTATCCACCTGTGGAGAATAAAATAAACAGTTTGTAGCATGCACAGTCCTGAATTGACCCTCGATGTATCAAGAGAGGGGGGATTTAAAGTGCCGCCAGTATGATCCTTCAATTGGATATTCGTTAAGTGTAAATAGCCCGTACACTATGCAGTTGGTGATCAATAGTTTTTTGCAGTTTGCAAACGGACTGCCGAACAGCAAATACACACCATATACCTGACCTAGCGGCGTCCCGCTAGCAGTCAGGATTTAGGCTAAAGTACTGTACCGACTTTGGCTGGGCTACTATATCGGCTTTGCAAATGTGAACAGTCTTACCGGTATGGATGGATCTCCGGTCTTATATGCGGATGGTTTCTTCTGTCCAGGAGAGGCTTGCTCAGGTTCCTCCTTTCAATTTAGGAGGTATCGTGTTTGCAGCGCTAGATGTTTGCTCCACGTGGGTTAGCTTGTGTGAGCATAGACGCTGTGTTACCTTCACCTTTCGAGCTAAAGCTTCTCACTTGATTTCCGCAATTTCATTGTACTTGAGCACCCGCAGTATTCGGCCGAGCACTTGGATGTGCCACACATAACTATGCTCGAGCCGAACAGCAGTTCGGCCGAGCATACTCGCTCAACACTAATCATTACCAAACCATAACACTGAGAATCAAGAGACTGTCAGTTAGCCTCACGTGCAGTCTGTCTCTTCGATCTTCTAACCTCTGTCACAGAAGGTACCGTGACATCACTATAACTGACGCCTGGTTGATCTGACTACCTTTAAGGGATTGTCATGGGATAGGTCCTCAGGAAAGCTCATCAATATCTGATCAGTGGAGGTCCGACTCCTGACCTCCACACCATTCACTGGTTTGAAGGAGCCTTTGCGAGGTGTGAATGCCACAGTCTCTTCCTAGTCCAGTGACATCACATTCATCAGTGACATGGCCTAGTTGCAACTCAATCCATGATGATGTGCGTGTAGGGTCTTTTTTTCTCCATATGTCTGTTTTATGCCCTCCATGTGTCGTCCGTATTTCATGTGCACGTGCAATGGCCAGGATACAGGTGGATAATATTCAGTATTAGTTTGTGACGCCGATTGCAGCGTGCACAGGGTACTATCCTAGGGCCCGTCCAAGGTGTTATAACGCACATCCCAGATTAGGAATGCCACAGTGGTGTAATGGCCTATAGTGTCTCTGTAGGGTAGTGATAATTGTGTCACGGTGTCTCCTGGGTATTGCCGGACTCCTGGCTCCTGGCTCACTTGCAATACATTTAAGTGAAGTTATAGTAGGAGTAATAGAGTAAAACTTTGCAGAAGAAATGATGTCCAGACCTTAGATGAAGTTCAAACGTTGCTTTACTTGAAATAACTTGCATCCAAGCAGTATACAGCTTTGGTCTCTTGGTCCCAGCAGGTTTTGGCAATCATTGGCTCTGTAACTGTGGCAGGATTAATCTTCTGCACTTATCTGATAGTTTCTGGTTTGTGGGGACAGACTAGCTGAGAAGGAATAGGCTTCTCCTAGGTCTCTGGACTTCTCTCACAGATGGATTCTCAGGGGATGCTTTCTTCCTGGAACTCTGGAGTTTGTCTGTAGTGTCTGCTTTTCTCATCCAGCTGAGCTGAAGGTGCTCAGACTGGGAATGTGACCAAGTCTCAGCCGAGACTAGGACCTTGATGTCTTCCCTATGCAGGGGAACTCCTCACACACACACCCTACCCCTAGCAGGGGGTAGGCTACACTAACTCTAACGTCCCTCTCCACCCATGCTGCAGGATGTGGGAACAGCCCACTTCTCCACACAGAGGGGGAGCTAAGCTGGAATAATCCATTCCAGCTCAGATTCACTAGACTCTAAACTATACTTGCCAATGTGTTTCTGCCACCTACTGGTAACCAGGCCAATTACATGAACAATTATATTTAATATGGTTTTGTATGCACATTTCTGGAGGACATCAGCAAAATTACTGATGACAGTATAATGACTCTTAGAAGATAGTAGTGGGGTAGAGGCATGTAGTAACACAACTCTGGGGTGTTACATAAGGCTCGGCTGAGGAGGGGATTTCCATGTTGTCTCCACAAAATACAGACTGAACATGGATGGCATCCGTGTGCTGTCTATTGACCAGTAGACTTGAATAGATGTGTTTGGTCTAGTAAATGGACCAAGTAGTGCAAGCCCCTGTTACCAGAAAAAAAGGTGCAGAGTTTAGTCTGGCATTGGGGGCTGTCCTGTGGTTGCAGATTGATAAAGAAGTGTTACACACTGTGGTTGCAGTGTTATAAAAGTTTGCCACCTTGGCCTGTTAACTATTACTGCAGCTGTGTTACCTGTGAGATCTATAAGAATTGTGTAGTCATTGCATGCTGAGAACAGTAAATAATGTATCTAAACTTGATTCTTCTGCACACTTCGCTCCTTCTTTGGGAGTAGCATTTTTGTGCACTTTTGCCCCACCTATCTAAGAGGCAACCTTGATTAAGGTGGTACATATAGGTGGTGTGTGTTCCTCCTCTCAGTGGTTGCTGATGCACATAGCGGTAACTAGGTGCAACACACTATATGTGCAGGGTCTGCACTTCTGAACATACAGTAAATGCATAACGGCATACGTAGGTTTAGTGTAGGACTTGCGTGAACTGAGACCACCTTGGCGCTGGGTAGGTGGACACAGATGTTTTTTGATCAAAATGTATTGGCTAATAGTCTCAGATTTTATCATTAGAGTGAGAGCTTAGTCCATATGTTATGCTTGCATCTATTACTATAGTGCATTATTTTGTGTTACTTTCTTCTGCACACTTGCCCTAATTTTTTCATGCAACTCTACACTGCACCAACAGCATCAGCTCCCAAGGGGACCCTGCCTTGCATCTCATAGCAAGCCTCAACACCAAGGGCACCTCAACCAACACCAGACAGGAGAACCCCAAAGCCTGTGAGTGGCCCGAAGGGAAGAAAAGGTGTACCATTTCTATCACTGCACGACCCAGGGAGCCTCTGAACCATGAGTACTACTACTCCCATCCTCCCCACCACTCCTGAGGCTCGCTGCACCAGGAACTACACCTGCACAATCGTTCATTTTTAAAGAAGGCATTGGCTGTGCAGATATACAGTATATCTTGCATGAATAAAGTCGCAATGCCAAGTTTGGCAGATTAGGCTCTTTACCTCTGCCCACTTCACCCACTTCTTATCTGTGCCACCTTTTTGGAAAAAAATTAATACAATTGGGGGTGATGATCCCAGTCAAAGAAATAAAAACACCCAACACGCAGGCAAATATGGAAGGATTTACTGTGTGCAAACATTTGCCTTTCTGCCTTTCTCTATGGGATTAGCTGTACACTAGTATTATTACTGCTTTCATATAGGTGGTGTGAATGTGAATAAATATCCAGAAGATATTACAGCAGATTGCAAAGAGCTGAGGCTCGCCGAGCTGAATTATTGAGCTTTAACTTGTATAATTCAACCTCGAAAAGTCACTGACTAAGGCAGAAACGCCTTTTAACGGAATTATAGGACAATGTTTTATCTTTATCCTTTGAAAGCGCCACAATGTCACTGCCAGGCCACTCCATTTGCATTATTTCTAGACAACGTTTGCAATAGAACAGGACGGAGATGTGTTTTGCTGTATTCATGGGAACATTTAATTTTCAGGTTAACCCATTCACAGAGTCCATAGCTCTAGGTAATTCTTGAAATAAGACCTATGCCGACATCTCAAAATATACCCATATAGTGTTCCCTGGGGAGCCCACCAGAAGAGATGAATTTGGTTCCACCATTAAGAGATGATTCTCACTAACATCACACTGAGGTTCCTTGGCCCCAAAGCAGTGGTGATGATTCTAAGGTCTCACCAACATCACACTGAGGCTTTTTAAGCCTACCAGAAAAAATGATTCTGAAGTCTCACCAGCATCACACTGAGGGTCTTTGAGCCTACCAGAAGAGATGATTTCGAGTTCTCACTGACATCACACTGAGGCTCATTTGGCCCACAATAGGAGATGATTCTGAGGTCTCTCCAACGACACATTGAGGATCCTGGGACCCACCATAGGAAATGATTCTGAGGCTCACCCTCCATCTATACAGAACACATACACATCTGCAGTTAATTCCATTGTACTTTTTGTAGTTATTTTTGAACACACATGACATATAATTATTAATAACGAATAGGTTATTTGTGACTCATAGAAAAAGAAATAGACTCTAGCGGTAAGTCATTGCTCCTAAGTCACTGTCAAATGGGGTCATCTACTGCTAGACCTTTGGGAACCATTATTGCATGAAAGTTTTGGCCCATCAGAGCATCCCCTATTATTCCGGTGGCTTTGTCTAATCCTGCCCATATGCTTCTCTTCCTCCCTATTACTTCCAGTTCTGGGTCCTATACCAACAGGAGGGAGCAGGCAGTAATTTAGTGATCATTTAAAGGGGTATTCCCACTATAGACATTAATGGAATATCCATAGTGGCCAATAGTCTCAAATCTGCAGGGATTGTCCCAAATTTTTTGAGATAATCCTGAATGAAAATTCACATTAACTGGGGAATGAACAGAATACTTTACATGGTGCCCTACTATTTTTTTTGATCTGAAAATTCTCCAATTTCTAGGATCTTCTTCTATCATCCAAGATGGCTGCACTACTTCTCATAATGTGCATTTGGTCGTCCAAGACACTCCTTGCTGCCCTTGGATTGGTCAGCACTGCTCACATGAACAGTTCTGGCCAATCCAAGAGCAGGGCTGGACATACAGGGAGTGTCTTGGACTGCCAAATGCGCAGTCCGCATCAGATCTGAGTCTGAGAGATGGTGCAACCATCTTGAATGACAGAAGAGGAGCCCAGGAATCAGGAGATCTGTAGCTGAATAGATGAAAAGGAGGTCACCATGTTGTGTTAGTTCCCCAGTTAATGTAAAACAATTTTCGTGATCGCTTTAACACCAACTATTAGTTGGATCAGTTTACACAAACATTTTGGTGCACCGTGGAGCATCCTTAACCACTCCTGTTCTCCATTTAGCCTCATCCCCTTGTTGAGCAAGATGCAAAAAGTGTCTAAAACAAAAAAAAAAAAAAAAGTGTGGTGCAAAACAGAGGCGTAACCAAAACTGACTGGGCCCCACAGCAAATTTTTGAATGCCCCCCCTCCCCGATCTCTTTAATGCAGATCTCAGAACCGGACCAAAAATAAATCTTTCTCCTCCTCTTGCGGGCGCCTCCGCTTTTCGTGTAGCCTGTGTCTAGGCGCGCATTACACTGTGACATGACGTTGCACAGTGTTAAGGGACTATGCCCTATCCTGAAGCTGTGCGCCGCTAGGACATAGTGTAGTACAGGCACCATATTAAGAAGAACAGAGAGTGGTGAGTAATACCAGTGCTAGGACTAGGAGCACCATACTCATTACTCCCTGGGTCCTGGAAATAAACCCATTTGTCCTCCTCCTGGGCCACTTCCTGAGTTTGGGCCCAGTAGCAGTGGCTTCCCCTGCTTTCATGGTAGCTATGCCCCTGGTGCAAAGAATGTATGCCAGTTTATTGGCAGAATTTAACCGGAATTCAGGTGTATTTAGAATAGTAAATCCTCCTACCCCCAAACCCATGAATAACCCATGAATGCCACCCAACTGGAACACCCCAACTTTGTACATGTAATGGCCATGCTCAGGTACAGTTAATGCTCCTATTCAAGTGAATGCTAGCTGAGCTGCAGTAACGGAGATTGGCCAATACACAGTGTACAGAGCTAGTACACCGCTTACTTCCGGAACCTGTGTGTGGAGGTAACAAATGAACCGTGACAAATGACCTACCCTATAAACAAGTCATCCATATATTAGTCCCTGAAATCCCCACACAATGGCTCAGAAATCTTCAGATTCTCACATTACACCTACTGAACCTCTCAAATGTTGCCAAGTCTCTAATAGCTGCAAGCTCTCCATTTATTTTCCTGACGGGTCTAGTTCCATTAGGCAAATGAGCAATGCTCTTAAAGTCGAGAGAGACTCTTATTTTCTACATAATAGCATCTCTCAATATAGAAGTACTTGGCAGCTTGGTCTTCTCATCAGTCAATGACATTTCCCAAATTTAAAATTTTGATTTGCGAGTCCCCAGCCTGTCCTTTATAATTCACATCAAATGTGTAGGATCAACAAGAACTAATTCAATTTCATTGAGAAATTTGGGTCTTTATAGAATCTAGCACCGACCGAAGGTAAGATGTTGCCCATATGACCATACTTGCCAACTTTTGAGAAGTAACATCAGGCTAATTCAGGAAAGTGAAGTACGGTAGTAAGTGGTTTGTGAAGCACATACATATTTTTTTTTTACTTTTTGTCTTTCTATATATGGCACCCAAACCTACTGAATTCGAATCACAAGCAATGATCCCGTTCATCACACCTTAAAAATGAATCCAGATTCCAGACCCCAGACTAGACCTAACATATATCCACTAAATAAATACAAAGCCCAGAAAATAGTCCAGGGTCGGATTGGCCTACCAGAGAACCAGAGGATTGTCTGGTGGGCCCAAGATTTGATTATAATGGACCCCTAATAAAACAGGACCCTTACAGTCCGCTATTCACAGAGGGTGGGCCCTCAGAATAATTTACTCTGGTGGGTCCAAGGGACTTTAGTCCAATGCTGCAAGAGTAAATAAATGTTGACACTAGGCCTCCTAAGAAAATATATACCTCAGACCAAATCCTAAAATAAATACAGACACCAGACTATACCCTCTAAGTAAACGTGTAGCCCAATTTCCCTAATCAAATACACTCCTCTAAATAAATACAGACCCCAGACAAAAGCCCAGAATAAATACAGCCTCTAGACCAAACCCCAGAATAAATAAAGCCTCTAGACCAAACCCCAGAATAAATACAGCCTCTAGACCAAACCCCAGAATAAATACAGCCTCTAGACCAAACCCCAGAATAAATACAGCCTCTAGACCAAACCCCAGAATAAATACAGCCTCTAGACCAGGGGTGCACAACCTTTTCTTGTTGGAGGGCCACATTGTCAGACTGAAGGAATCCCAAGGGCAGAAAATAAAATCTATAGGGGTATTACCATCTGATATACTGTATTTATGGCGTATTGTACATACAGTATATACTATAAATGTCTGGTTACATCTCCAGGATTCCCATCTAATGGGAGAATACATAAAAAATGCATGTGAGCAGCAACAAGATATAGATATATAGATACATGTCTATCACCAGATGGGTGACGGCCACACAGAATGATATCAAGGGCCACATGTGCACCCCTGCTCTAGACCAAACCCCTAAACTAATACAGATACCAGGACTCCTAACAGAGTACAGACCATATCCAAAAATGTTATCCCCTTATCCTTCATTTATTGAACATGGACCAAGTCATTGTTGTTGTGACTTTGGACCTTGAACCGTCCAGGAACTACTGGACTGTCCACAAAAATAGGACCCTTTTTCCAGAGTCCGTGAAAACAAAGTCACTATTACACAACTCTCCCCATTCCTACTCTTCATTCTCTGGCAGTCTAAGGAGCTGGTCTGGTATGATGTCTGTATGACAGATGGTCTGGTGTGGGGTCTGCATAAAGTAGGGACTGCTTTGGAGCCTGTATAAAGTGGGGTATGGTCTTCAGTATGTATCAAAGAGGGTCTGTATTTATTTAGAGAGTCTGGTTTGGGACCTCTGTTAGTCTAGGCACACTCTGTAGGGTCTGTATTTGGGTGGTCTGAGGGGTTGGCATCAGTATTTGTTTGGGGCATTTAGAAGATTTGTATTTATTTACAGTGTTTGGTCTGGAGTCTGTGTATTTCTATAGGGTCTGGTCTGGGGTCTGTGTTTATTTAGAAAGTCTGAAGGGTTGGGTCTGTAATTATTTATGGGTCTGGTCTGGTGTCTTTATTTTTCTATGTGGTCTGGATTTTACCTAGAGTGGGGGAGGTTCTAGAGTCTGTATTCAGTGTCAAACTGGGGCTCCTTGGGATCACCAGAGGAAACATTTCTCTGGGACCAACCCCTATATCGTCAATAAAGTCTAAAAGGTTTTGTGACCCACTATAGTATTAGAGCCTGGGTTCTTTGGAGCATGCTCTGGTACTCTAGTGGGCCAGTCCGACCTTCACTGTGTTTAAGTGATCTGCATTTATTTTAGTGTGATAAAGAGTGTCAAAAGTACCATATGTCATTCAAATGCTATAGGTTGAGGGTAGGTCCTATAAAAAAGGGTGGAGCATAATGCTGGACATTTTATGCAGCATTCCACTTTGTGTGCCACTTTTCAGAATCCCCAGATGTTTCTTCTCAAAGCTTGGCATGTGTGAATCTCCAGGGATCAATACTTTAGATCAGAGGTCTCCATCGTGTGACTCTCCACCTGTTATTAAACTACTACTCCCAGCAGACCACATTAGCTTCACAACAGCTGGAGAGCCAGAGGTTGAAGATCTCTGCTGCAGATGTAATGCATTAGAATGAAGCCATTGTGCTGTGTGTTCACCCATTGCTCATACTTTGCAAATCCCGTAGCAGTCTGTCCATCAGGCGGTGTAATCCTTACATTGTGACGGCTTCTTGTGTAATCACAGTATCTTGCTTTTGCGCTACAGCCAAGTTTAGGAGAATAGGAGGGTTCTGGCATTCTTTTCACAATGTACAAAGGGTACAGTCAAGTTTTAACAAGAATTCATTTTTATCTTTCCTCATTCCTAATGTCGACTTGAATTGTCTAGTAAAGGAACACTAGGAGAAAGGTAAGTCTCATTTGGCGGCCCGAGTCCTAGCATTAGATTCGGTGTGTAATCCTGCATTGTTTACTGTCAGCATCGTCTACACTTTCTCAGGAATATTAAATTATAAAAGACTGACTACCTCCAGAAACATCTAATGCCTGGGATTTCTCCATCTTGTACTTGAGGGGATGGCGGCACAAAAGTATTTTACTTAATGCAGTGACCCAGAAGATTACTGCCAAGGACTTAAATGTTGTGATTTGTTGCCTAAGCGCTCAAATGTAAAACTATTCTCATTTTACTTGTGCATTACAATTGCAAATGGTTATGTATGGGCAAAATATAGTTAAATGGCAGTCATTTTCATGCATTTGCCAGGGTGATGGTATAATCCCAACCCCTGGCTACAAGAGACTTAGCTAAGCAGGCCTGGGGGAAGGACATGCCTGCTGAATCTAAGGCCTCATGCACACGACAGTATTTTTTCGCGGTCCGCAAAACGGGGTTCCGTTGGTCCGTGATCCGTGACCGTTTTTTCGTCCGTGGGTCTTCCTTGATTTTTGGAGGATCCACGGACATGAAGAAAAAAGTCGTTTTGGTGTCCGCCTGGCCGTGCGGAGCCAAACGGATCCTTCCTGAATTACAATGCAAGTCAATGGGGACGGATCCGTTTGACGTTGACACGATATGGTGCAATTGCAAACGGATCCGTCCCCATTGACTTTCAATGTAAAGTCAGGAGTTAATATACCATAGGATCTGGGTTTTCTCCAATCCGATGGTATATTTTAACTTGAAGCGTCCCCATCACCATGGGAACGCCTCTATGTTAGAATATACCATCGGATTTGAGTTACATCGTGAAACTCATATCCGACAGTATATTCTAACACAGAGGCGTTCCCATGGTGATGGGGACGCTTCAAGTTAGAATATCCTACGAACTGTGTACATGACTGCCCCCTGCTGCCTGGCAGCACCCGATCTCTTACAGGGGGCTGTGATCTGATAAATTAACCCCTCAGGTGCCGCACCTATGAGACCCCCCCCCCTCCCTCCCCTGTATTACATTCATTGGTGGCCAGTGCGGCCTCTCCCCCCCCCTAATTAAAATCACGTTCCGAATCCCCCATCATTGGTGGCCAGTGCGGCCTCACCTCTCCCCCCCCCCTAGTTAAAATCACGTTCCAAATACCCCATCATTGGTGGCCAGTGCGGCCTCACATCTCCCCCCCCCCCTTGTTAAAATCACGTTCCGAATCCCCCATCATTGGTGGCCAGTGCGGCTTCACATCTCCCCCCCCCCCTTGTTAAAATCACGTTCCGAATCCCCCATCATTGGTGGCCAGTGCGGCCTCACATCTCCCCCCCCTTGTTAAAATCACGTTCCGAATCCCCCATCATTGGTGGCCAGTGCGGCCTCACATCTCCCCCCCCCCTAGTTAAAATCACGTTCCCCCATCATTGGTGGCAGTGGAGAGTTCCTATCGGAGTCCCAGTTTAATCGCTGGGGCTCCGATCGGTAACCATCGGTAAGTCCCGGTTGCCATGGTTACTTAGCAATTTGTAGAAGCATTATACTTACCTGCGAGCTGCGATGCCTGTGACCGGCCGGGAGCTCCTCCTACTGGTAAGTGAAAGGTCTGTGCAGCGCATTGCTTATAGCACAGACCTGTCACTTACCAGTAGGAGGAGCTCCTGGCCGGACACAGACATCACAGCTCGCAGGTAAGTATAATGCTTCTAAAAATTGCTTAGTGACCATGGCAACCAGGACTGCAGTAGCGATTAAACTGGGACTCCGATAGGAACTCTCCACTGCCACCAATGATGGGGGAACGTGATTTTAACTAGGGGGTGGAGATGTGAGGCCGCACTGGCCACCAATGATGGGGGATTCGGAACGTGATTTTAACTGGGGGGGGGAGAGGGGAGGCCGCACTGGCCACCAATGAATATAATGTTGGGGACGGAGGGGGGGGTCTGCCCCCTCCTGCCTGGCAGCACCTGATCTCTTACAGGGGGCTATGATACGCACAATTAACCCTTTAGGTGCGGCACCTGAGGGGTTAATTGTGCGGATCACAGCCCCCTGTAAAAGGTCGGGTGCTGCCAAGCAGCAGGGGGCAGTCATGTACACAGTTCTCAGTATATTCTAACTTGAAGCGTCCCCATCACTATGGGAACGCCTCTGTGTTAGAATATACTGTCGGATATGAGTTTTCACGAAGTGAAAACTCATCTCTGAAAAAGCTTTTATGCAGACGGATCTTCAGATCCGTCTGTGTGAAAGTTGCCAAAGGCCACGGATCACGGACACGGATGCCAATCTTGTGTGCATCCGTGTTTTTTCACGGACCCATTGACTTGAATGGGTCCGTGAACCGTTGTCCGTCAAAAAAATAGGACAGGTCTTATTTTTTTGGACGGACAGGAAACACGGATCACGGCCGCGGATGAACAACGGTGCATTTACCTTTCTTGTGGGGTAACCTCTGCTGATGCTGCCACCCTGGTTGTTTTTAACATACTGGGCGTGAAAACAGCGGGGAACACAGCGGGGCATGTAGGGGGTATTTGAAAAAATAAAAACAACCATGGTGGGAGCATCAGCGGAGGTTACCCTACAAGGAAAGGTATTTAATTAAACAAAAACATTTCCATGATCGGCATACATCTATAAAAACTGAAAATATATGTAAGTGCAGTGACCTGGCTGTTCGCTGTGAAAAGGGTTAATACTATAATGTACTTTGATGAGACAAAGGTTAATGTACAGTATGCCAACTATGCAGGTTCAGAATTACAACTGGTTAGTGTGGCTTTATTATGCACTCTGTATTCCAAAAGGCTATATATAGGATGGGAGTAGTTAACTGGCAGCCCTTAGAGACAGTTCCTGGGTGGTGGGCTGATCCTACCCTCATGGTTAGAGAGTTGTTGGCAAGTAAGCCAAGAGAGAGGATGTGTGAAGTGGTAGCTAGTGTGCAAACCAGAGATACTTTAGCTGAAGCAGAAAAGAAAGCAGAATCCTTATCCATGGAGACATCATCCCTGTGAGTGAAAAGATCCTATCACTGCATGGCCATCTGGGTGCCCTGGAGCAGCGTTATCCACCATGAGGACTACCACCACCCCATTTCCATCGCCACCACTCCTATCCTTTAAACCCCCATGCCTCCCCCATGGGCTGGCGCACTGAATAGCTATTGTATGGGACCAAGGCAGGCATTGGGAACAGTAGTGAGCCTGTATGCTTTCCTCTGCTACTCCCCTACTGCTACTGCTTCTACACAGCTTCACATCTACCACCTTGTCTTTCAGGTTCCATACTGTACTGCTGCTGCAGTAACTGCTGCCACTACCACCCCTACATAGCTGCCCATCTCCTGCCTTGTGTGTCAGATTATATACTGTGCTACTGCTTCTTACGCTATTACTACCCCTACACGGTACAGGGGCGGACTGGGCCGGGGGGCAATTGCCCCCCGGGCCTCCCTGGTTTGCTGTCCCGGCCGGCCGGGCCGGAATAAACAGCCACTTTATGCCAGGGAGACGGGGAGCAGGGGAGGCGTGTTGCCGGCAGCCTATCAAACAGGCCGCCGGAGCGCTGCAGGTGGCGCGATGACGTCATCGGCGCGATGACGTCATCGCGCCACCTGCGCCGGTCCTGCGGCCTAACTGAGCCGCTGCGCTGCCGTAAAGTGATTGCATCTGTGCTGGCTGGAGGCGGGACCGGAGTATTCCAGAGAAGCAGGGAGGTAAGTATAAGTCTGACTGACATTTTTTCTTTTTTTTTCTTTATTTCTGTCCCTATCTGGCTACTACTGGGCTGGCACTTTATGAGGGGGGTGGGGGGCAGGGGGGAACAATCTGGCTAGTGGCTACTCCTGGCACATTATAGGGGCCCCCCCCTAATCTGGCTACTACTGGGCTGGCACTTTATGAGGGGGGTGGGGGGCAGGGGGGCACAATCTGGCTAGTGGCTACTCCTGGCACATTATAGGGCCCCCCCCCCCTAATCTGGCTACTACTGGGCTGGCACTTTATGAGGGGGGTGGGGGGCAGGGAGGCACAGGGTCACAATCTGGCTAGTGGCTACTCCTGGCACATTATAGGGCCCCCCCTAATCTGGCTACTACTGGGCTGGCACTTTATGAGGGGGGTGGGGGGCAGGGGGGCACAATCTGGCTAGTGGCTACTGGTACATTATGGCACATTATGGGGGACCTATGGCTACTGGCACATTATGGGGGACCTATGGCTACTGGCAGATTATAGGGGGGGCTATGGCTACTGGCAGATTATAGGGGGGGCTATGGCTACTGGCAGATTATAGGGGGGGCTATGGCTACTGGCAGATTATAGCGGGGCCTATGGCTACTGGCACATTATGGGGGGCCTATGGCTACTGGCACATTATGGGGGACCTATGGCTACTGGCAGATTATAGGGGGGGCTATGGCTACTGGCAGATTATAGGGGGGGCTATGGCTACTGGCAGATTATAGGGGGGGCTATGGCTACTGGCAGATTATAGGGGGGCCTATGGCTACTGGCAGATTATAGGGGGGCACTATCTGGCTACTGGCACATTATATGGTGGGCTATGGCTACTGGCACATTATAGGGGGGCCTATGGCTACTGGCACATTATAGGGGGCCTATGGCTACTGGCACATTATAGGGGGGCACTATCTGGCTACTGGCACATTATAGGGGGGCACTATCTGGCTACTGGCACATTATAGTGCTGGGTCTATGGCTACTGGCACATTATAGGGGGGCCTATAGCTACTGGCACATTATAGGGGGGCTATTGGCTACTGGCACATTATAGGGGGCACTATGGGGACATTAGCTCAATTGGGGACATTACAAGGGGGTATTTTTTGCACTATTATAAGGAGAATTATTTCTACTGGGGGGGGGGCATTATGGTGGGCTTTATTACTCCCCCATGGTCTGAGTCCCCTAGTAGCAGTACCATCCTCTCTCTGCTCTGCTATCCCTCTGCCTCTTCTCCAAATCCTTATTATGAAATTTTTCTCATTAGGATAAAACACATCAGCTCCGCCGAACCCCCGGCCAAAGTGTGGAGGTGTCTGAGATCCCCAAGGGTCAAGCCAAGTAATTGTAAGTTTTCATATGAAATATGTTTGTTATACACATATAGCCTACACTGTGCCCCACAATATACAGTTTCTCCTGCAAAAGTCATCAAGTGTCATGGCGGGGGGGACACAGAGCAGCGCCCAGCGGGGAGGAGAGAATACACGGATGCAACACTGTATCAGCCAGAAAATGACACTTTCGGCATTATACCAAAAATTCAATTTTCGGCTGATATGTTTCGGCGACCGATATATCGGAGCATTCCTAGTTTATTTTGTTTTCCTGTGTTGGAATGTACATGGCTGACAAAAGTGGCAAGGGGGGGGGGGGTCAGGAGGAGGCAGGGGAAATGGGAAAGCAGGAGGGGGGCTCAGTGGGCCTCTGGGTGTTACTTGCCCCCTGGGCCAAAAGTTGCCAGTCAGCCCCTGGGTACATACCTCATGTCTATCAGGTTCCATATTGTACTACTGCTGCCCCCAAACAAAAGAGAATTTTTAGACTTGTTCAGAAAAAGCCATTGCTTTTTTTGATGCTACCATGTGTGTATAAACACAGGCAGGCACCTGCTCACATTAAGGCATCAATTTTGGACTGCTTGTTGAGAACAAGCCACTGATTTTGTTCCTAAATAAGGGACAATTTTTTTTAGCTTTTTTATTTTACTTTGTTGACACCGTCAACCATGCCTTTACCCATAGCTATATATGTCAGTGTCCCTTTAACATTCCTAATGTTGTGTTTGAATTAAAGAGCTTTAAAGAAAAGAGAGACAAAAATATATCAAAAAAATATAAGTCCTAGGAGACCTCAGTGTCATAAACAAACCTTTCAGAGCAAACTGAGCACTTTCAATTCAGGTTCAATGTATTCGTAACCAAATCAAATCTTCTGACTGATTTGTTAGAATCAGACTTGAAACGAATTTCGAAAAATTTGCTAGTCTTTATTGGCAAGTATGTTTTAGGCGCTCCGATTTGCACAACCCGAGCACCTTGTGCTGCCAACTTCATGGGACTGTCCCTTGAGAACTAGCCACCATCCTTGCTATCTGTACCCCAATTTGGGGACAGAAATACAGTATATACATTAAACAGTTTTATATTTGATCTTTTGCCTCGAGAAATTCTAGATCATTACGTAGCTCTGAGTTAGAAGCGAGCGCCAGGTTTTTTACATATCTGGATCAAAAGACCAATTAAAGGAATAATATATTATTTTTTTTTAAATTTCCTAATATCGGCGGTAGTATTGTCCTCACCGTTATTTTCTTTTATGGAGACTGTAAACACATTAAATATTCTACCATGATGAATTTAGTCATTTAATATGCAAAATCCTGCGTATAATGACCTTTTATTTGAGGCCCCCGATACAAATTCTTTGGCTAATTTCCACTACAATAGCCCTGTGCACTAATAAATGATGCATACATAAGACATATGCCCCTAATTTTGAGCGTGAATGGCACCATAAATCCAGGTAAAAGTCTTCTCGGAGAATCGCGGCGGTGTAATTTCCATCCTTTTCTCTTGTTATTCAACCATTTTAGATTAGTAATGATACCAAATGGTTGTTAAAAGTTAGACGGAGGGAGAAGACGTGTGATGGCGGCAAAAGTTCACGTCATGTGCTGGACGTGAATGATCACATTACCATTTCATACAGAATTATGGCTGGCGGATGTATTCTACGAGAAAAAGGTGGAAACGTGTGATCTGATGAAGAAATTTGTGGCAGATTTATGAAACCATCGAAAAGATTAATTCTCTTTGATGCTCACATCAACCAACCCCAGTGCAGCTCTCATTCCTTATAGCGCTCGTGAAAAGTAAAAGCTGCGCAGTGATTGGTTGCTAGGGGCAACAAGGAAGTTCCTTTTTTTTTAGACAGTTTCGTAATCTGCCCCTTCGAGTTTCTTCTTTTAACTCTTTCGTACAGGAACCTCTTTATCTTCGGCTGAGTACATTTTTAGGATGAAAAATATATTTTAGCAGATGTTTGCTAAAAAATGTATAATATGATGAGGATCTCTCTTTTCGGGGCTACTTGTGGTATTGGAAAGTTCTAGACGATCATGTAGTTTGGTGTTGGCAACAAATACCGAATTATCAGAATTTCTGGTTGATCAAATGCTGGATTAGTAGAATTTCACTGTCGTTATATCATAATTCTTGAGATTGTCACACACTGTCCATAGAGACCCTCCAAGAAAAATCACATTAACTGGGGAACGAACAGAAACTCACCTGGCGCCCTCCTTTTCATATTTTAACCTGTAAATTTACCAATTCCCGGACTCCACTCCTGTCACCCAAGAAGGACGCACTTCTTCTCAGACTACCTGGTGCATCTAAGCTCTGCCCCTGAGAACGGCCCAATCTTGCCCGGGAATGCCCATTTACGGGTGAGTCTTACATTTAGACAACCTGAATTTGAAGTGACCGTTCCTGCAAAGTTGGGGCAAAGTTGGGACCATTGGCAATTATGGTATTCCAAGACTCCCGCAGATCAGCTGTTACAGCTGGACATCCCTCTGGAGTGTTGGTCTCGCGCAGGGGAATATGGTTCCTAGGAGTAGGAGCTCTGACATGTTCTTCCTCACTCCCCGTCTACCTGAACAGTAACTTCTCTCTCCTCTAGCTATACTGGAACTCCCCCTCCTGGTGGGAAGCAGGACCAGCCCATTCCTACCAAGAAGGGAGGAACAGGGTCCGCGTCCAATCCGCATTTTCTGCACATTGCACGCGGACCGATTAAGAATTAGAACATGTCCCATTTTTGTCCAGTTTTTTTAATGGGGCCTGCAAAAAGTGTGGGATGCACATGGACTGCATCCATGTTTTGCAGATCCGCGATTTGTGGACAGCAAAACGGATACGGTCGTGTAAATGTAGCCTAATGTTCATGTCAGACATTGAGGTTCCTGATCCACAATGTAAAATCTTCAAAATGGCCCACGCCTACTATTTTCCATTGGTGTCCGTTGAAGAACGACGTTTGGTCGGTCACCATGGCCTAGATGTCTCTTCCTCTGCACCCGCTATAGTTACGCCTCTGAATGTCAGAGATCAGCGGTTTCTCTTATTTCTGCTATATGGCCAGAAGAGCGGCTGTACCCACAACCCGCTCTCAACCACTTGGACACAAGCCCAGTGCCCGCACTATGACATCCATGTACAGCCTGCTGATTGGAACGGCTTAAAGAGACGGTAAACCTACAATCGACCTTTTCCCCATTAACCCAGCCGTTTCGGACATTTGTGCACGGAGCTGTGGCGGATATAAGCATTTCTGACAATAAATCGCCAATTTACAAGGATTCTCTCCTGGGTTCAGTTCCTTCAGTGACATAGTGCACGAGAGCAATCTCCTGTGCCGGCCTCATCCAATCACTTTCCAACCAATATTAAAGGCATTAGCGCTAATTGCTTTTACGTGTAATTTTGCACCTACAGGCAATGTTTTCCTTATGTAATTAGTGAACTGAATAATTGATGTTCTGGGGTCTTTTAATTATTGAGCTCTGTAAAGGCTTCGAACGAGCAAAGCAAAATTGCTCTACTGTTATCTCTGCTCCACGTGACCTGCGTTGTCTGAAATCTCCTGAGTCATCAGAGGCCGATACTGCTGTTTAATATTTCCCCATGTTTTACACTGCAGCTCTGGGGAGTGGATTTCCATTTATGTAAGTGAATAGGTAGAGGGAGGGCAAAGAGGGCAGTCTCTGCTGGTCTTTGGTGTCTTAGGAAGCCCAGCGGACCCCTGGCCAAAGAAGTGTACTATAAATGACACATGGTAGGTAGGGGGTACCATTACATATTTTGCCGACACCCGGCAATCGTCTGTTTGAAGAGGCTGAGGCACCCCGGTGAATGCAGCGTCCTTCCTCACAGCATACCCAGCACAGTGCCGTATATTATATAGTGGCTGTTCTTGGTACTGCAGCCCAGGCCCATTCACTTGAATGAGACTAAGCTGCAACTAGGTCATGTGACCAATGAATGTGACATCACAGGTTTAGGAAGAGGCTGATGTCACTGTTTGAAGAGGCTGTGGATCTGCATGGATTTCGGAAGTCTGACCCCTCTGATCTGATATTGATGACCTATCCTGAGACTAGTCAATATCGAAGACCTGGAAAAAACCCTTTAATTCTCTCTCTCTACAAGGATAGAAAGAGGATTATGAGGTAACTACTGCCAACTGAGGCCCAGTAAGTGAGGAGCCTTGGACCTCGTTTCATCAAAATTGATGTTGTTACCCATAGCAACCAATCACAGTGCAGCTTTCACTTTGCCATAGTGGTAAAGCTGAGCTCTGGTTGCTATGGGCAACAAGGCCTATAAATTGTAGAATCACAAGGTTTCTGCAAGTGATATAGACTGGTATAAAAATATTGTACACATGACGGCCCCCAGATTTGCTGGCATGCCTTCGAAAATGAACTGGTGTGATCAGAGCCTTGTAGCATTGGGCTAAATTCCCGTATAAAGCACTAAACCCTCTGAGTGACTGACCCTAGTCGCCTGGTCCATAGACTAGACGGTGGCATAGCTATACAGGGAGTGCATAATTATTAGGCAAGTTGTATTTTTGAGGATTAATTTTATTATTGAACAACAACCATGTTCTCAATGAACCCAAAAAACTCATTAATATCAAAGCTGAATATTTTTGGAAGTAGTTTTTAGTTTGTTTTTAGTTTCAGCTATTTTAGGGGGATATCTGTGTGTGCAGGTGACTATTACTGTGCATAATTATTAGGCAACTTAACAAAAAACAAATATATACCCATTTCAATTATTTATTTTTACCAGTGAAACCAATATAACATCTCAACATTCACAAATATACATTTCTGACATTCAAAAACAAAACAAAAACAAATCAGTGACCAATATAGCCACCTTTCTTTGCAAGGACACTCAAAAGCCTGCCATCCATGGATTCTGTCAGTGTTTTGATCTGTTCACCATCAACATTGCGTGCAGCAGCAACCACAGCCTCCCAGACACTGTTCAGAGAGGTGTACTGTTTTCCCTCCTTGTAAATCTCACATTTGATGATGGACCACAGGTTCTCAATGGGGTTCAGATCAGGTGAACAAGGAGGCCATGTCATTAGATTTTCTTCTTTTATACCCTTTCTTGCCAGCCACGCTGTGGAGTACTTGGACGCTTGTGATGGAGCATTGTCCTGCATGAAAATCATGTTTTTCTTGAAGGATGCAGACTTCTTCCTGTACCACTGCTTGAAGAAGGTGTCTTCCAGAAACTGGCAGTAGGACTGGGAGTTGAGCTTGACTCCATCCTCAACCCGAAAAGGCCCCACAAGCTCATCTTTGATGATACCAGCCCAAACCAGTACTCCACCTCCACCTTGCTGGCGTCTGAGTCGGACTGGAGCTCTCTGCCCTTTACCAATCCAGCCATCTGGCCCATCAAGACTCCCTCTCATTTCATCAGTCCATAAAACCTTAGAAAAATCAGTCTTGAAATATTTCTTGGCCCAGTCTTGACGTTTCAGCTTGTGTGTCTTGTTCAGCGGTGGTCGACTTTCAGCCTTTCTTACCTTGGCCATGTCTCTGAGTATTGCACACCTTGTGCTTTTGGGCACTCCAGTGATGTTGCAGCTCTGAAATATGGCCAAACTGGTGGCAAGTGGCATCTTGGCAGCTGCACGCTTGACTTTTCTCAGTTCATGGGCAGTTATTTTGCGCCTTGGTTTTTCCACACGCTTCTTGCGACCCTGTTGACTATTTTGAATGAAACGCTTGATTGTTCGATGATCACGCTTCAGAAGCTTTGCACTTTTCTGAGCCTGTCAAGTCCTTCTTTTGACCCATTTTGCCAAAGAAAAGGAAGTTGCCTAATAATTATGCACACCTGATATAGGGTGTTGATGTCATTAGACCACACCCCTTCTCATTACAGAGATGCACATCACCTAATATGCTTAATTGGTAGTAGGCTTTCGAGCCTATACAGCTTGGAGTAAGACAACATGCATAAAGAGGATGATGTGGTCAAAATACTCTTTTGCCTAATAATTCTGCACGTAGTGTAGCTTAGTTGCCAACTTTCCCGAATTTGCTGATTTTCAGAGACATTCCCAGCAAATTTGTCCTGCCCTGGGTCAAAAATGGGCTGGGCTAACTGAAACCCCGCCCATAAGTGGGTGTTCCTAGACAAAGTCTGGGTGTTCCCAGGGGCAGGGCTTAGATTCCCCGATTTTACCAACTGAAACATTGCTAAGTATGCTATAGGGGGTGCAGAGGTAACATTCGTACCTGGCATCTGAGGGGGTTCACCGGCACATTGTAAGGGAGGTCTCTAAACATTGTATTAAAAGGGTTGCCCATCTGGGGCATGACATATCGATAGGAATTGCCATAAATGTCCGATAGGTCCAGATCCCACCTCTGGGACCTGCTGCTATATCAAGAACAGGGCTCTGAAGTGAAGAGAGAGAACACTGCGCATGCGCTGCCATCCTTCCATCCACTGCTATAATGACTTCTGAAAATAGCCGAGTGCTGACTTTTTTGAGAAGTCTGATAGCAGTGAATGGAAGAATGGCCGCTCATGCGCAGTGTTCTTTTCATTCATTGCTATGAGACTTCAGCACTGGCTTTTAAAAAAAATCTCATAGCAAGGAATAGAAAAATGGCCGCTCATGTGCAGTGTTTTCTCCATCAACTCACATAGAACATCAGTACTGACTTTGTTCAGAAGTTTTATAGCAATAAATGGAAGAATGGCCACACATGCGCAGCGTTCTCTCCATTCACTCCTATAGGACTTCAGCACTTGGCTTTTTTGAGAAGTTTCATAGCAATGAATGGAAGAATGGCCACACATGCGCAGTGTTCTCTCCATTCACTCCTATAGGACTTCAGCACTGGCTTTTTTGAGAAGTTTCATAGCAATGAATGGAAGAATGGCCACACATGCGCAGCGTTCTCTCCATTCACTCCTATAGGACTTCAGCACTTGGCTTTTTTGAGAAGTTTCATAGCAATGAATGGAAGAATGGCCACGCATGCGCAGTGTTCTCTCCATTCACTCCTATAGGACTTCAGCACTGGCTTTTTTTGAGAAGTTTCATAGCAATGAATGGAAGAATGGCCGCGCATGCGCAATGTTCTCTCCATTTACTCCTATAGGACTTCAGCACTGGCTTTGTTCAGAAGTTTCATAGCAATGAACGGAAGAATGGCCGCGCATGCGCAGTGTATTCTCCATTTACTGCTATGGAACTTCAGCACCGGCTTTGTTCAGAAGTCTCACAGCAATCAATCAAGCAATAGTGTCCTCGCCATTCACTGCTATGGGGCTTCCAATTTTCAGAAGTTCCATAGCAGGGAAGGGAGAGAACTTCAGGGTCCTGTTCTGGAGATAGGGTGGGATCCACACCTATCTGACATTTATGGCATATCCTAAAGAGGAACATCAGAAGTTTCCCAGATGGTACAACCCTATAATCTATAGAGCTGTTTTCAGAGAGAATAAAGTAACTGCGTCTATTATTTCCATAAAACGGTCCATGAAGCATTTTGTCACCCCCATCATCCCCAGGGGCTGCTGTTCTTCTCATTTATAATGTTCCTTGCAGAGAGCTGCTCCGCCATCTTCAGGCATTTGTCGTGCTCCATCACCGCACTTGCTATGGGCTGCATGAGATGCATAGGTCATTCATGGTGTTGGCATCCCCCTTCTCCTCTAGGCATACAGTACTCTGTTGTATCCCAATTTGCGCCGGCTCATTTATGCCAACCTCCCCCCCCTCCACCACCACTCTTCACAGCTGGTAGCGAACGGCTGTTGGATCTCTGCATGCTGTCATCCAATACATTCCAGCAAAAGCTGCCCATTGTCTCGGCTCACGATGCCTGCTACGTCCCACTGCCCCCCACCTACCCCCTGGGTTTTTGCGAGTCCCTCAGGGTACATCTGTTACACAGATCAGTTTGTTTGCCCAGAAACAAGCAGATGATCACCAGTGTGAAGCCTGCACTGGTTCCTCGTAAAATAACACAACACCCTCTAAAATACAAGAATAGCCCCCTGAGGTGTGAAAAGCTCAAGCCGTATGTCACATAACATTAGCCAGCTTCCGCGAAAAAAAAAAAAGACTCATTCTCATGTGTTATAATTAAGGAGATACCAGGAATTACATCGTTATCATAGCAAAAGTCTTGTAATCCGACATCCGATAATCCAGATGCATCTAATTTGGGATGATGTCATCGGATCGGGTGTAAACATTTCAGGTTGTTTTGGGTGGTTGGCCCTAATAATTATGTTATATTATTATATTATCGTTTCTATTGTTTTCTATTATTATTTTCTCTATTATATTACAGTTTATATTATTTTCTATGTCTATTTATCCAAAATCTGTTATAATCCTGCATGACATATTGATGCTGGACTAATGGAATTTACTGCATTCATTAGCGGGTTCTTTAAGATTGCCATAGACATTAAATATTTTGGGAGGTCCAGTCAAATTTGGTGATCTACTTTATATTGTCAGGAGATTCTTCCAAAGTTTAGATTGGCCCTTAAAAATCTGCTATCTGTCGCTTCCTATAGATTCCCTGATAAATCCATCTGCATGTTCCTGCAGAGATTCAGCCTTGTAGGGTTATATATGGAAGGGTGCATCAAGCCCTCTACATAATATAAAAGCATGTGAAAATTGGGGTCCCTATTATAGATATTGCTTCAGGGTTCCGAAGGTTTGAAGGCTCTGCAGGGCGGGGTGTCACACGATATAGAACACAGGGCAGCATTTATGCTTCAGTGCCGACAGATGACCCCAGGTCCTCAACGTAAGTCTATATCCTTCATCAGAACAGTAATGGATATCGCTTGGTGCAAACCATAGAGGTATTGTATGTTGCACTTCATATATTAGGCTCTACCTGCACAAAGTGGGAATATTCATGCTCATACAGTATATAGAAAATAATTAAGCTCTGTCTACACTGGTTAACTTCAAGACTAAAGCTCTAATGTTAACTGGGCCATAACTAAGCATAGCTGAGGTTTTGGTCACACTCTGGTCTATAGGAGCCCAAATGTTCTTTCTGCTCCATATGTGAAGACTGAGAAGTCTAGTCAGATCTTACATTGAGGACTTGTGATCTAATCTGCCCACTATGGAAAAGAACAAAAAGTATTATGATATTGTTCCATATGTACAAGTATATAACTACTATAATACTGCTGCTATGTACAAGTATATAACTACTATAATACTGCTTCCTATGTACAAGAATATAACTACTATAATACTGCCTCCTATGTACAAGAATATAACTACTATAATACTGCCTCCTATGTACAAGAATATAACTACTAAAATACTGCCCCTATGTACAAGAATATAACTACTATAATACTGCTCCTATGTACAAGAATATAACTACTATAATACTGCCCCTATGCACAAGAATATAACTACTATAATACTAATCCTATGTACAAGAATATAACTGCTATAATACTGCTCCTATGTACAAGAATATAACTACTATAATACTGTTCTTATGTACAAGACTATAACTACTATAATACTGCCCCCTAGCTGTGAGGACGTGTGTCAGTAGCTCTCCTGAGGCTTTGGATGTCTGGAGAAAGCCCAGGGCGGGGCCACTCTGGGTGAGAATGCTCCCCAAGCAAGGCCCAGGCTTCAAGGCCTATTCTGGGAAACAATTCCCAGACCTCTCACTCCATGGATAATTATCCAAAAGTTTCTTTGGAAGGAAGGAATGTTCCGAGTGTTGCCAGTCCCAGTGCAGCAGGAAGCAAAGAAGAAAAGAAAATGTTGGAAGTAAAGAAGGAGACATCCCTGAGTAAGAGCATGGCTGCAGGTGTGCAATCCACCCCACCCGCAGGCAGACAGAGGAGAACGTCCCTGGAGAAGCAGACCATGCAGGAGAATCTGCAGCAGTCTGTCCTGATGCGGTCTGACCGCACACGCTATGGAAGTGGAAACAGCGCAAAAGTCGCCAACACAACAGATGAGACCAGAAGGAGTACTGCAGGAAGGCTTCATGGGGCCACAAGTGCGGTCACTGGGAAGAACCAGGGGCCCAGTCACCAATCTGGAGATAGTGACCTCGCAGCAGTGACCACGGCTGCACCAAGTCCAGTGCAAGGACCAAGCAGAGGGACGCCTGTAAGGAGCCATTCTGTGAGTACACTGCCGACACAGCCCCCCAATACTCAGCGTGCACCAGAACTAAGTCTGGCCGAGCGGATCCCAGCTCTGGTCAAGAGACTAGAGACTTTAAAAAAGACTAAACTACAGCTGCAGAAGCAGATAGATTGTGTGTATAAGCTAAAGGCAGCAAACCCCAACAATCAGGCTGTTCACGACAAGAAGCTGAGCTCCCTCGCTGTGCAGCTCGCTGACACTGTGCAGGACATGGAGGCTGTATTGGAGCAGATGGGACCAGTCGCTGAATCCTTCAGGAACCAGCAAAGACATGAGGAAAGACCTGCGCCAGAACCATCTCCATCTAAACCCAGGTCTCCAACCTGTCCAGATGACACCCAGCAGGCCTGTGCAAGACCAGTCCTCAGACCAGCCAGCTTCCCCTTTGAGAAAGGGAATTTGTACAGAGAAGTGGGAGAAAGTGTCCAGCACCAGCAAAGACCTGCAGAGACTCCTCAAAAGGTACCACAAGTTCCAGCAGTTTGTACTGTGAAGCAGGACTATGGACTCCAACCAGAAGGTAACTCTGCAGTAGCAGTGCAGTCACCACAAGCGCTGGGGGGCAGTAGAGAGCAGCAGGACTGTGGACTCTCGCCTAAAGGTAACTCTGCAGTAGCAGTGCAGTCACCACAAGGCCTGGGGGGCAGTAGAGAGCAGCAGGACTGTGGACTCTCGCCTGAAGGTAACTCTGCAGTAGCAGTGCAGTCACCACAAGCCCTGGGGGGCAGTAGAGAGCAGCAGGACTGTGGACTCTCGCCTGATGGCAGCAGTGCAGCAGAGAGCTCACAGGTCATGGCTCAGCAGGACTGTCTGGGCTCTGTACAGCAGGATCATACTGCCAGTGACTGCGTTGATATGACTGCATGTGATGTTACTGATGATGTTTCTGCAGAGGGGAGCGCTTCACAGTCTGTGTGGGATTTGGGGTCATCTCTAGACTCAGGTCCACCATTGGGTCAGCCTTCAGAGGCTTGTGACCCACAGAGTATTAAGGATGGTGGTGGGGAGGGGGCTGTACAGTCTGATGCACAGCACTTCCCCCCTTTAGTTACACCAGAAGTGTCAGACCCCCATAGAGCAGGCGGTCAGCAGCCACCACAGCGCCCCCAAGTTCAGCAGGAGGGTGGAACTGGTGGTGTCTCCTCTGGTAATGCCTGGAGCCGTGGGTCACCATCCTTCACATCTAATGTGAACTATACAGGTCAGGCTTTTAAGAGGAGGAACGTGGTCAGGTTCAGACATAGAGGGGCCAAGGAGGAGTTGCCTGACAGAAGGTTTGTGGTCCGTGAACTTCTGTGCCACCAAATGGGTTTCCTGCCATCTAACATCTTGGCAGTGATAAACCTTCCTGACAGGCAGGGGTATGACGTCAGTTTTAAACTCATGTCTGACCTGGACCGCTTCTGGGCTCATTTCTCCCGGGTGAGAGATGCTGATGGCTGGAATAAGTTCAGCCTCATCCCCATCTCTAGACCAGACACAGCAAGCGTCACCATAATATTCTGGAACGAGTCGGTACCCTACCAGGATATTGTTGTATGGCTAAAAAGACACTGTGACCTAATGTCAGATCTCACCAAGACCAGGGACGAGGATGGCATATGGACTGGGGGGTGGAAGGTCCTGGTAAAGTTACGGCAGGTTAACAACATTACCCAACATCTGCCCAACTCATTCTTTATTGGCCGGGAGAAAGGGGTATGCTTCTATGCGGGTCAGCCTAGAAAATGTTTTAAATGCGGAAAGGCCGGTCATATTGCGAGTGTGTGCACCCTGGTAAAATGTAATTTATGCGGGGAGATCGGCCATGTCAGCGCCACCTGCCAGAACATCCGGTGCAACCTCTGTGGTAGGATCGGTCACTCCCACAGGGACTGTCCAGACGCCTGGCATAATGTTTGTAAGGACTTCCCTGATGAGGACTTGCTGGAAGGGGCAGATGACCTAGAGGAGGAGACGCTGTTGTCAGGGTCAGCAGTGACACCGCCCGAGCCTCAGCACAATATGGGTGACAATATAGGTGACATAGTGCCTGACCAGTCCCAGCCAGGAGCCACTGAGGGGAACGGGGAGGTCACTGAGCAGGTTGTGGGCATGTCGTCTTCTGCCCCAGCGTCAATAAATCCACAGAAAAGACGGAAGAAAGACAAAACCAGCCGTAAGCCTGAGGGGGAATGGACCACAGTCCAAAAACCTTCCAAAAAGAAAGTAGACCCCGGGTCAGGTGTCATGACCATAACAAATAGGTACGGTGTCCTATCAGAGTCAGACGCTGAGGAAGAGATGGAGAGAGAGTTAAAGAGAGTGATAGATGAATTTAATGAGGACCAAGAGGGCGACCCCCCCACAAAAAGGAAACCCCCGCGAGCTAAACGTCTGTCCGAATCAGACATGGAGACAGGTGGTCGGCAGGTGGACTCAGACTCAGATCTATGATGATGGGGGTAATATCTCTGCTACTTGTGCTTTGCTTTGCTTTGATGGCTGACTTCAACCTTAAAGTGTTCTCCAGTAATGTGAACAGTGTCAGAGTGAGGAGGACCAGGCATGCGGTTTATGAACATCTAAGGTCTCTTGATGCTGATATATTCTTCCTACAAGAGACACGTTTAAATACGTTAGGACTCTTACGGGAAGCCGAGCGTGAATGGCGGTCTGGTCCATCCTTTTGGTCACTGGCTGTAGAACCAAGTGCCGGGGTCTCTATCCTCTTTAACACCAATGATGTAACTATACATAGGTTGACAGAGGTATTGATGGGAAGGTGCCTAATTCTGGAAGTTACTATTCGGGGTAGGAGGCTCCGTCTCATCAATATCTATGGTTCGCAGACAGTGACTGAAAGGATTAACCTTTATAATGAAGTGAAGCCATATCTCTTCACATCTATCCCTATCATCATGGCTGGAGATTTTAATGCCGCCAGGGCATCTAGTGACAGGACCTCTAATAGGCCTCTTACCAGAGACTCCAAGGTTCTAAACAGAATCATTCAACAGGCCGGGTTGTCAGATGTGTTTGTGCAGGGTGGTCGTAAACCAAAATTTACTTATTTTTGTGGTGAAAGAAGAAGTCGGATAGATTTAGCTCTGGTGAGTCCTACAGAGACCATTGGTGAGAAAGATGAGAAGATCGTCCCTTATTCAGACCATCTGGCCTTATATTTCTGTTTGGGTGTCACAAAGTGTTCTGGGACAGGTAGAGGGTTATGGAGACTTAATTCCAGTCTATTAGAAGACCCTTCGGTTCAGAGTCATGTTCACTCTCTTATACAGAGTCAGCTAGAGAGAGTGGACTTTTATGGCAATATGGCCGACTGGTGGGAGGATGTCAAGGATGAGATCAGATCCCTCTTAAAGAGACTGTCAGTTATAAAGGGGAAGAGTAAGTATGGCCAGTATCTCAAGCTGCGGAAAGAATTGGAGTCACTCTATTCGGCGGGAGGGGGTGACCAACAAAGGATTGACCGGCTGAAATCTGAGATGAGGCAGTATCAGTACAGCAGGTATACCTCCCTGGTTCTTGAACGGGATTATGGGACCTTAGGGTCTCCTGATCCCTTTGAGAATTGCCGGGAGCGAGTGGCAAATAAATCTGTCACCGGTCTCACTGACCCCCAGGGTGTTTTGCAAGAATCTCGGGAGGGTATCCTGGGGGTGGTGAGATCTTACTATGCTGACTTGTTTCAGAGGAAGGTTTTGGATAGTGACAAGATGACCCAATTCTTGGAGGCAACTCCGCTCCCTGATACTAATGATTTGGACTTTTCTCCTTTGACAGCAGATTTGACGGTGGCGGAGGTTAAAGAGGCCATTGATAAGTTACATCTGAAGAAGGCACCAGGTCCAGATGGGATAACAGCAGAATTCTATAAGACATTCAGAGACCTCTTGGCCCCAATCCTCGTGGATGTATATACAAATTGTTTAGAAAGTCACCTGATGCCTCCATCCATGAGAGTGTCCTCGCTGATTCTGCTGTCCAAAGGTAAAGAGCCGAGTGACATCAAGAACTGGAGGCCGATTGCCCTCTTGAATGTCGACAGAAAGATTCTGGCAAAAATTCTGTTTTCTAGATTAGTTTGTCTGTCCCCAGCACTGTTGTCAGGCTGTCAGTTTGGCACAGTAAAAGGGCGGAACATCTCTGGAGCAGTCCTCTCGATAAGGGAGATGTTTGAGAGATGTAAAGCTCTGAGGTGTGGGAGATATGTCGTGAGTCTTGACCAGGCTAAAGCCTTTGACAGAGTAGATCATGAGTATCTATGGGCCACTTTGTCAAAGTACGGTATTCCGGGGCAATTCATCGATTGGCTGAAGACTTTGTATTGCGAGGCTGAGAGCTTTCCTCTGGTCAATGGTTGGCAGGGTGATACCTTCAGGGTTGAGGCAGGGGTGAGACAAGGTTGCCCACTGAGTCCACTGCTGTATGTATTTGCCCTAGACCCATTCCTGAGGTCACTGCAGGAGTGTGATTTTCAGGGGGTGCCGGTCCCCCATTGCCTGCCCCTGAGTGTTGTTGCCTATGCGGATGATGTGACTGTAGTGATATCTGAGCCTCGTGAGGTGGAGATGTTGTCTGCAGCCATCAGAAGTTACTCGGAGGCCTCAGGGTCTCTGGTCAACCTTGAGAAGAGTCAAGCTCTTTGGATATCAGACAGTGATCCAGATTTTGATCTGCCACAATTTGTGAGAGCCTCCACCTATATTAAAATCCTAGGGGTCAAATTTGGGAGGGATGATAACGCCAAACTAAATTGGGAAGAGAAGTTGGAAGCCGGAAATGCAAAGGTTCAGCGATGGAAGAACTGGAGGCTGACCTATAGAGAAAGGGTTAAAATGTTGAAGACTTACCTGGTCCCTGTCTTCTTGTATGTCTCTGTAGTTTTTCCTTTGCCGGAATCTTTCTCCGCTAGGCTCTTTAGCCTGTTCTTCCAACTGTTGTGGGGGAACAGGTTGAACCTGATAAAAAGAGGGATCACCTACCTACAGAGGAGAGAGGGTGGGTTGGATATGCTGAATCCAAGGGTGTTCTTTGACTCCATGTTTCTAAAAGTTAATTTTGGTTGCCTGGACTCAGAAAACAGCTCCCTGTGGGTGAACAGTGTCAGGGACTGGATATTGCCTTTTGCAGAATCTTGGGTGCGAGGCGGCAGTCTCAAGAGGGGTCGATGGACGAGTGACTACCTCCCCCAGTACCTGGACTATGGGCTGAAGTGTGTGAGAAGGTGGAAGATAGAGAAGTCCTACATTGAGGGTAAGCCAAGGAAAGATCTATATGTGAGGATCTGCAGGGCTTTCTTTTGTTCTCCACTAGTCTTGAGGGATTGTGTGACTAGCACTTTACAAGAAAGTCTGAAGCTCCTCAATGGGAAACGTCTCCCCGCCAAATTCTTTGACATAGCTTGGTTGTCATTGCATGGAAAGCTATTTGTTAGGGGTAACCTAAAATTTTTGAGTGTTTCAGATAGGAACTGTCCTCTCGGTTGTCAGCAGGAGGAGACGATGGAGCACTTCATATCTGACTGTAGGGGTGGGAGGAGAATATGGGAAGAGGTGTCACAAAAGCTAAACATCCCATTACTGCAGTCCCTGACTTATCCTGACATTATCTATGCTGTTCCATCCAGAAATAGTAATGTAGACAGGGGGACAATGTACCTGATCATTTCTGTCATAAAATACTACCATTGGCACATGAGAACCCGCGTGTCTATACACAATGAGCCATTCCACCACACCACAGCCGTAAACCAAATAATGTCTGAGCTCCAGTGGGTTAAGTCATTAGAGATAAGGAGTAACCCGAATAATAGGAAATTATGGAGGAATGTGTCTTTGGTTTAAAACAGAAAATATGTTATTTTGTGTTGTTTTGTTTTTTTGTTCCCCCCCCCCTCTTCTTTTTCCTCCCCAGCAAATGTGGACTTTATCAGTTTAATATAATTCTATAGGCATTCTAGCCGAGTAGTCATTGTGTGTACAATGCCTGTTATTTTTTGGGTTTTGTATTGTAAGAATGTATTTTTATTGCATGTTTTTGTTTGTTTGTTTTCACAATAAAAATTGCCTCCTATGTACAAGAATATAACTACTAAAATACTGCCCCTATGTACAAGAATATAACTACTAAAATACTGCCCCTATGCACAAGAATATAACTACTATAATACTAATCCTATGTACAAGAATATACCTACTATAATACTGCCTCCTATGTACAAGTATATAACTACTATAATACTGCTCCTATGTACAAGAATATAACTACTATAATACTGCTCCTATGTACAAGATTATAACTACTATAATACTGCTCCTGTGTACAAGAATATAACTACTATAATACTGCACCTATGTACAAGAATATAACTACTATAATACTGCTCCTGTGTACAAGAATATAACTACTATAATACTGCTCCTATGCACAAGAATATAACTACTATAATACTGCTCCTATGTACAAGAATATAACTACTATAATACTGCCCCTATGTACAAGAATATAACTACTATAATACTGCTCCTATGTAGAAGAATATAACTAATATAACACTGCCATTATGTACAAGAATATAACTACTATAATAATGCTCCAATGTACACGCATCTAACTACTATAATACTGCCTTATATGTACACGAATATAACTACTATAATACTGCTTCTATGTACAAGAATATAACTACTATAATACTGCCTCCTATGTACAAGAATATAACTACTATAATACTGCCCCTATTTAGAAGAATATTACTGCTATAATACTGCCCCCTATGTACAAGAATATAACTACTATAATACTGCTCCTATAAACAAGAATTTAACTACTATAATACTTCTCCTATGTACAAGAATATAACTACTATAATACTGCTCCTATGTACAAGAATATAACTACTATAATACTGTCCCCTATATACAAGAATATAACTACTATAATACTGCTACCTATGTACAAGAATATAACTACTATAATACTGCTCCTATATGCAAGAATATATCTACTATAATACTGCCTCCTAAGTAGAAGAATGTAACTACTATAATACTGCTCCTATGAACAAGAATTTAACTACTATAATACTGCCTCCTATGTACAAGAATCTAATGAAACTACTATGATACTGCTTCTATGTACAAGCATATAACTACTATAATACTGCCCCTATGTACAAGAATATAACTACTATAATACTAATCTTATGTACAAGAATATACCTACTATAATACTGCCTCCTATGTACAAGAATATAAGTACTATAATATGGGGGATTCAGCCCGCACAACCCTATGCAGGTGCAGATTGCTATGGCGAAACTTACTATAATACTGCCTTCTATGTACAAAAACATAACTACTATAATACTGCCCCTATTTAGAAGAATATTACTACTATAACACTGCCCCCTATGTACAAGAATATGAAAACTATAATAATGCTCCTATGTACAAGAATATAACTACTATAATACTGCCTCCTACATACAAGAATATAAGTACTAAAATACTGCCTCCTATGTACAAGTATATAACTACTATAATACTGCTCCTGTGTACAAGAATATAACTACTATAATACTGCCTCCTATGTACAAGTATATGACTACTATAATACTGCTCCTATGTACAAGAATATAACTACTATAATACTGCTCCTATGTACAAGAATATAACTACTATAATACTGCTCCTATGTACAAGAATATAACTACTATAATACTGCCCCTATTTGCAAGAATATAACTACTATAATACTGCTCCCTATGTACAAGAATGTAACTACTATAATACTGCTCCTGTGTACAAGAATATAACTACTATATAACTGCTCCTATGTACAAGAATATAACTACTATAATACTGCTCCTATGTACAAGAATATAACTACTATAATACTGCTCCCTATGTACAAGAATATAACTACTATAATACTGCTCCTACGTACAAGAATATAACTACTATAATACTGCTCCTATGTACAAGAATATAACTATTATAATACCGCCTCCTATGCACAAGAATATAACTACTATAATACTGCCTCCTATGTACAAGAATATAACTACTATAATACTGCTCCTATGTACAAGAATATAACTACTATAATACTGCTCCTATGTACAAGAATATAACTACTACTATGCTTTTTCTGGATCGTTCTATTCATTTGGCAGTAGTAGAAGAATGGTGTATATACCGTATCTGTCTGATCTGTGCACCCTTACACCTAAAAGCAGTAAATGACCCTCTCTCGCTGCTCCCCTGGCAGATCCCATGAAGCTTTGTAAGATAAAAGTGCCGCCCACCAATTACCGCAGAATGTGGAATCTGTACATAGCACCAAAACATTGACTGAAATAGCTGCAGGAAATTTCAAATGACCCCTATACACAATGCACATATTACACATCAAAGTATAGGCCGGCAGTTCATTGCGAGGGCGAGGATTGTTTTCAGATAAAAGTGATATACTATAGAAAGCATATCTATATTTATGGGACTGTGTTACTGGAAGTGAGTGTCAGATTTTATATGCTTACACAATAGCGGTGGTATTATCACAGGAAATCATGTTGTACAGTTAACTTTATAGATGGAAGGAAACCTTAGATGTTTTATGTGTGTATAGATCTCGGTTATTGCACTTGTGCCAGCAGTCTGGTGCTCCGTTACAGCTGGTATCACCTGCTGACCACTCTTCACAGTGACTGGCGGTAATACCCGTAGGAAATAGTCAGAACAACCCAGCTCTGCTGTAATAAAATTTGAGCAGGTCAGAGCAGTGGCAATGTGTTTGAAATTACAAAAAACTTTATGTGCAACCCTGTCAATAATCCATCTGTGTAATAGCTACTAGTGTTGGGCGCAAATATTTGAATCGCGAATATCGGCACTTCGAGCATTCACGAATATTTAGTGATATATCTTTGTAATTTCAAATTTTTTTTTTCCATCAGTAACCTCCCTTCTTGCTTGTCGGCCAATGAGAAGGCTGCAATGTCTTTGTCTGAGCTTAGCAACATCCCTAGCAACCAATAGGAAAGCTGCCTCCCCCTTACTATATAAGAACCTCCCCAGCAGCCATTTTCTACGGTTTTACAGAGTTCTGAGAGAGACGGCAGTGACATTGCTGTGCTCTGTGCTTTCTACACTACATTAGATAGTTAGATAGCTTATATATATAATACAGATAGTCAGTGTAGGTTCTATCCTGATTTGCAGTGCAGGGTGTTAGGTAGTGGGATAGGTTCTGCTGTCCGTACATACATGCTACAACAATACATAGTGCACCAATCAGTAATATGTAGTCAGACCTGCTAAAATGTGAAGTTCAGAGTATTGCGCCAAAATATTTGCATCATTAGTGCCGATTAGCGCAATCGCAAATATATTGGAGCACTCTAACTGCATATAAAGCCATTTGTAATGTTCTGCCGTGCCGACCATTGTCTCCGGTCTCAGGAAACTTCTAGCCGCTTGGAAAATGTAGCAAAAGTGACCAATGCCTGTATTTCGCACGCATTGCGCCAATATTACATTGCTAATTTTCGCAATCAAAACAATAATCGTGAATTTGCGAATATATGACAAATATTCTCCCAAATATTCGTGAAATATCGTGAATTTGAATATAAACCCTGCCACTCATCACTAATAGCTACCAAATGCAATACTTATATAGACTCCAACAGCAATGCTGTCTCTTTAAGTGGCAGCTGCTTACTCTCTCCCATGTCATGCGGTGCACCTAACTTCCCTGGGCATGGACACTCTGGTTGGAGTCTCCTTAGGTGGCACCACAGTATCTCCTCTACGTGGCACTGTCTGGCATTATGTGGACAGTTACCAACAGGTACTCCCTGGTTGTGGTGTATCTATCCTCACAACTACTGCTCACGCTCTACCTTGTTTTGTCTCAGTTGCATGACCTACTTGGTTCCAGAGGCTGCCTGATCTTGGACTCAGACCGTTCTTTCATTCAGGCCTTGGATGCTCTCATGATGAGGGGGCTACGCATTCTCTTAATATCCCACAGCTCCAGCCCTGACTCTTCTGCAGTGCTCAGCTGCTTCATTCCCCAATCTAGCCCCGAGGTGGTGCACCTTTATGGTTAATGTCACTCACCTCCACTTCTAGCTAGCTACACTCGGGAATCTGCAGCATCTTCCAGCTTGCAGCAGTGGCATTTCTCTCTCTTAACAAGTGGTGTCTGACCATGAGGCTCTGCTTTCACTTCTGTTTATCCTCTCAGAGGAACATACTAGCTTGCGTGAGGACACTGCTGGTATAACCCTTATGCTAAACCCAGACTCAGTCCAGACTCAACCCTTCAGTGCCACCAAGGATTCACAGTGCAATGCACATCACATATAGTGCGTTTACTACTGGAACCCTTCTGGTTCATCAGTAATCAGTGCAAACCATCTGTAAGGCCCCTTGACACTTTTCCCAAGGTATATCATTCTTTCGAGGTGTCAGAACACTGTCAATAGATGCCTCTAAAGGGGTCAACAATAACCGATAGCACCAGAAAAATGAAAAAGATGTGAGACTAAGCTGTTGTCAACCAAATCATTGAAAGTACTGTACCAAATGTGTGCTGAAGAATTTCCTATTATACAGTACCTGTACAATGGTCAGAACTCAGTTTGTCTGATACAGAGCTCCAAAGCGCCGAGCCCAGTGACGTCCGATGCTCGCTCTTCCCTCAGTCAGCAGGGAAGAGCGAGCATCGGACGTCACTGGGTTCGGCGCATGCCCAGTGACGAGGATGAAGCTCCTGCCCTCAGTCTCCTGCTGATCGCACAGGCGCAGCCCTCAGTGGGTACTGCGCCTGTGCGAGAGTTCGTTCGGCGTGAGGGAGGGGGAGGAGAGGCTGTGGCAGGCTGGGGGCGGTTAGACAGTGCAAGGAAGGCGGGCTGGGCACTGTAAGAGGGGCGTTACTGGGCTCTCTAAGAAGAACAAAACGCCCCTCTGGGCACCTTCAGGACACATTTGCATATCAATAAAAGTCGTTTTTTGGAGTAACTGCTGGACGGATTACAAGATAAAAGAGCACAGCCTAATCCAGGTAAGCTGTGCTTCATGGCTGCTTTAAAATCGTTTTTTGGCTTAGGGGAGGTGACAGAATCCCTTTAAAGGCTATGTACACCTTCTAGGGCATATTCTATGATTGCATATTACTTATTTTGGGTCTTTATTAAACATATTCAGCCATTTCTAAGTTACAGGGGTTAAAAAATCAGTCTGTTTGCAAGCCATCTCTTTCTGTTTTCTTTCAATCCAGTCACCTGATGGCTCCTGTGTAGCTATCATCTCTGATCTCCTGACCTCTTAACCACTTATTTAAGCCACATTCTTATCAGTAAGATTAGAACTGAGCCATAATGAGTGTTTATAAGGTCAGAGAGCAGAGAGAGAGAGAGTCCATCAGCTCCTGGTCTGGCGGAAAAGATGGAAAATCCAAAGGGTTCTACTAGAGCATGTCATATTTTGCCATATTATTAATAAAGACCAATTTAAAAATATTTTTTTTAGCAAAAAATTAGTACAATGCAAAAATGAAAAAAATAACTAAATAAATGCCTGCAAAGGTGTACATAGCCTTTAACTATATGTCGATGAAGAGGCTTTGGAGCTCTGTATCAGAAGAACAAAGTTCTTACCACCATAAAGATATATGAGGAAGCTATTCAGGACGGATTCATGGACACATTTAGTTAAAAAAATAAAAGTTGCATACAGATAGACAATTCCCTTACGTTGTATACGAGAAGCCTTTTTCCTGCCCGCAGGTTGTGAACTGTGATGAACTACAAGCGGCTGCGTCTTAATTGCCACTTACGCCTGGGGGAAGATGTCTTTATAGCAGGTAATATAATCAGAAGATTCTTCACAATAGCTCCTTATAAAACGTCTTTTACAATTGTGTAAACTGTGAATATAAAATATTTAAAGGCCTGTATAACTCACAGCATTCAGCTACTGCTCCTCCGAAGGGCTTTACACTCTCCAAGGTGCTGAGAGGGACAGGCTGGTCAAGCCGGCAATTTCTTTTTCAGAAAATTGTACTTTTATTTTTAGATCTGACCAATTTATTCCTTATAATAAATCCACCAGCTGCTGCAGAACCTCACTTTGAAGTTGAAGTAAGATCTTCACTGATTGAATAATACGAACCGCATTCTTTTTCTAGATGCTAGCTATATTGTGCTCCGTATAGTACCCCTCTCCATGCAATGCCAACCATAGTGTGTATCATCCATTGCTGAACATGGTGCGTATTCATAGAATGTGTGGTCAAATGCAGTGCCAATCACAATGTGCCACCTAAACTGTTCCTGAACTTACTCATCCACGTTCCAGCACACAGATATTCCAGGAGGTTTGCCATTCCGAGCATTCAGGCTCCTTCTGGTTGGCCAATCAGTGAGCATGGATGCTAGGCCAATCAGGTCCTTGACTCAGCCTCCAATCCCAAATCTATTCAGGGGATTTAAATCAGACAGCTAATGCTTGTCAGTGCTTGTGATTTTTTTTTATTCCAGGCTCCAGTTTGTTTTTTTGCTCTGAAATGTGCTGCCTTTCTGTTCCTGTGAACTGACCTAGGCTTATTTCAGGATTTACCCCTTGTCTACTGATTAGACCTCTACTGATTCTCTTGGCTTTGACTGCTTAACTTGTTCCTGGATTAACCCCTTGTCTACTGATTAGGCTTCTACTGATTCTCATGACTTTTACTGCTTAGCCTGTACCTGGATTAACCCCTTATCTACTGATTAGGCTTCTACTGATTCTCCTGTATTTGACTGTTTAACCTGTTCCTGGATTAACTCCTTGTCTACTGATTAGGCTTCTGCAGATTCTCCTGGCTTTGGCTGCTTAGCTTGTTCCTGGATTAATCCCTTGTCTACTAATTAGGTTTCCACTGATTCTCCTGGCTTTGAATGCTTAGTCTGTACCTGGATTAACCCCTTGTCTACTGTTTAGGATTCTACTGGTGATGACTGCTTAGCTTGTTCCTGGATTAACCCCTTGTCTACTTATTAGGCTTCTACTGATTTTCCTGGCTTTGACTTCTTAGCTTGTTCCTAGATTAACCCCTTGTCTACTGATTAAGCTTCTACAGATTGTGGTGGCTGAGTAGTAGAGTCCCCAGTGCAGAAGCTGGTTATATTCCATATGAAGAAAAGTGGGCTGAAAAAATACATCAGTCAGATAAAAAGAAAATAAAGGAGGAGGCATTCAACTTTAGATAAGTTCTCAGAATGAATTCAGACCACAGAACAGTTCCAAAAATGAATGCATCCCCCAGACCAGACACCAAGATTAATACAGACCTCAGACTAGACCCTTCAATAAATTTAATTCAAAGACTATACCCTAAATACCTGTCACGGTCTCTCCCGTGACAGGGGTCAGAAGACCTAAGAGACTGGCTGCATGCAGTGGCGTGACTAGGGTGTTTGTCACCCGGGGCGGGTCCTTTTTCTGCCCCCCCCCAATACTTTAAAAAAATTGTACCCCCCTCACAGTAGTATTGCCCTCATTGTGCCCTCTCACAGTAGTTATGACCACATTGTGCCCCTCTCAGAGTAGTTATGCCCTCTCTGTGCCTCTTTCCCAGTTGTAATGCCCTCTTTGTGCCCCCTTCACAGTAATAATCCCTATTGTGTCCCCTTCATAGTCATAATGCCCGTTGTGCCCCCGTTATAGTAATGAGGCCCACTGTTTCCCCTTCATAGTAATAATGCCCATTGTGCCCTCTTCACAGTAATGGCCATTGTGCCCCCTTCACAGTAATGCCCACTGTGCTAGTAATGCCCTCTGTGCCCCCTCCATAGTATAAATCCCCATTGTGCCCCCTTCACAGTAATAATGCCCTCTGGCTTTGTGCCCCCTCCATAGTAGAAATGTCCATTGTGCCCCCTTCACATTAGTAATGCCCTCTGTGCCCCCTCCATAGTAGTAATGCCCTCTGTGCCCCCAGCCCCCAGCTGTTTGAAGAGAGGGCAGCGCTCATATTAGAGCTGCTTCCTCTGTTCTGTTCACCTGCTTGCCGTAGCATTTGCAGTGATGAGCAGGTAAACAGAGCAGAGAAGGCAGCGCTCATACAAAAAAATAAAAATAAGCGGACAACCCCTTTAAAGACATACTTGGAAAACATTACATACAGCGCTACAGAACATACAGGGTCATACAGCCCCACATATGTACCTCTTACATCCAGTGACTTCTCTTCTCTGATGTAGACATTCTCTTTCCTCTTCTTCTCCTGTCAGAACAGACCGCCATGGTGACTTCTTTCAGCCGCGCCTCGTCTCTGCAGAGTTTAACAAACAGACATCTTATTTTCTTACTTTTCCAGTTTTAAACCTCAGATCAGACCCCCATTAGACCACCATGTAACACCTTGACCCAATATCAGACCTCAGATAAGACCCCCATTAGTCCTCCAGACCCCATTAGACCTCCAGACCCCCATATAAGACCCCCATTAGACCTCCAGACCCCATATCAGACCTCCAGACCCGCATATCAGACCTCAGACCAGAACCCCATATCAGACCTTCAGACCCCTATTAGACCTTCAGACCCCCATAGCTGACCCCTATTAGACCTCTTGACCCCCATTAGACCTCCAGACCCCCCAGTTAGACCTCCAGACCTGCCAGTCGGACCTCCAGACCTGCCAGTCGGACCTCCAGAGCCCCCAGTCAGACCAGACCCCCCAGTCAGACCTCCAGACCCCCATTAAACCCCTCCAGACCCCCAGTAAGACCTCCAGACCCCCAGTCAAACCTCCAGACCCCCCATTAGACCACTCCAGACCCCCAGTCAGACCTTCAAACACCCCCAGTCAGACCTCCTGACCCGCCCAGTCAGACCTCCAGACCCAACCAAGAGTCAAACGGGGAATTTATCATTCCCTCTATGCCCTTTCTCTGGGGTAAAAAAGTTGCAAACCCATGTTTGCAATTTTATAAACACCACTTGCGGCAAATTTTGGCGTAAGTGAGGTTTCTACACTGCCCCTGCCACTTTCCCAAAAAAAGGTGTGGCGAGGGTGGGGAGGAGCCAGGACCAGAGATGTGCCTAATTTATGACAAGGCATGCGACCTTCTTGTGTAGAATGTGATTCAACGGATGCAAGGTAAAACTGGTGTGTGTGAAGATAATATTGACCTGCGTGTGGACAAGCTTAACCAATTGTGTTTTTGCTGCTGCTGCAAAGTAAGTTTGAGCGAACCTGAAGATGTTAATTATCCTGAGACTGACCAACAGACTGGACAGCACTGGAAGCACTGGAGCTTTGGGACCGTACTCTTGTTGTGGCAGGGAATTGCGTCCCAGTCATTCACAGCAGCAAGGTTGGAAGGGCAGGAGCTGACCGATTGTGACCCATTGATGATTCTGATATTAATTCTGTTCTGCAACCATCAAGTTTATTGTGCCTTTAATAATATTCTTCAACCACTAAGCATTTGTGCCACTGTCATGGAAAGAACTCATGCCATATGATCAACTGTTATATTCTGATACCATTCAATTAAAGGTGCCCAAATTCAGAGGAGTACATATTGGGTGTGCAGAAGTAGCACTAGCACCCTAACCCTGGTGATGCTCAAATGTCCCCTTTCCACATAAAAATGCACCAGTATTATAAATAGTAGCTGAGGTGCCTTGTTACAGCTTTGCATTTGGGCCGAGAAACTTCAGGTTACACCTCTGGGCGAATTACTTTAAGTGAGAGCCCTTGCATGTTCGATAGTTTTATACATCTAATGCATTCACATTGCTCCCTATCCCAATGCTGGGCACATTTAAAGGGTTACTGTCCTTTTTTTAAATTTTATTTAATATTTTTATTTTTTATTTTTTTCTGAGTGTTTAATACTGATGACCTATCCTCAGGATAGGTTATCAATATCAGATTGACGAGGATCTGACACCCAGGGCCATGGTGCTCCGGTGAGTGCCGCGGCCTCCTCAAAGCTTAGCGAGCACAGTGCCATCCATTGGATAGCTGCCATGCTTGGTACTGCAGCTTAATCCATTCACTTGAACAGGACTGAGCTGCGTCTAAACCATGTAACCGATGAATGGAATGTCGTTGGCCTCTTCAAACAGGAGTTGGACCCCGCCGACCTGATATTGATGACCTATCCAGAAAATAGGTCATCACTGTTGGAATCTCAGAAAACCCTTTTAACCCCTTGATGCATTTAAGTGATTTGTGTCTCGTTAAGACTTGTGATATAGTCTCGCACGGACAAGAATGCCATCTGTGACGTTCTTTGGTGATGTCACTTGCTCTGTTGGTTACAATGGCACAAATCGCCCCCTAGTGTTCCGAGCTGAGTAATGCAGTGTCAAACTGACAAAATCTTCTTTGAAAGCAGCTTTATTAATCCACTACCTCACATTTCCCCTTCAGTTTCATTCAAGGCCGTGACCTGGTGTAGGGTCTCTGCTTATCGGAAATCTGCTTCCATCCTGTTCTTTGTTACAGCCCGGAGTAAACAGTGGGAGGCAGGAGCTCAGGAAAGTGATCCTGGCCTTGCTATGGATGCTGGACGGAAGGTATCAGCTGAGTGCTCAGCAGTAGAGGAACGTACGGGAAATTACTAAATACAGAGGAGAAGACAACACTACCATATACAGTATGCCTGTCATCTGGAAATTAGATGCTGGGGTTTGTAGTTCTGCAGAAGCAATGTTAACTGCCTGTTGCATACAGTTGTACGCTTTCAAGAATTTAAAGGACAGGGGGGTGCATAGAAAATATATCTGGGGACAAAGAGTAATGATGCCATAATACTGCATGCAATTATGCGTAAATAATACACCCATATACTTCCAAATTACAGTGTCATAAAATGCCATACTGTGAAAACATAATACTGCTATACAGTTCTCAATAAAAAGTTCTATAAAGGCTGTTAAAAGTTTTTTTTTCTTATCAATATCAGATCGATAGGCGTTCAACACCCGAGACCACCGTCGATCAGCTGTTTGAGGAGGCCACGGTGCTCCAGTGAGTGCTGCTGCAGCCTAGACTGGTTTCACATCTGTGTTTGGCTGGTCCGGCAGAGAATGCCGGGGATCGACCGGACAAAAAACGTTGAATGCAGACGTTTTTGCCTGGCCGATTTTCAGCATATTTGCTAGGTAGTAGCCAAATCTCTGCCAGACCTCGTTATAGTCAAAGGGGTCCTGCAGGCAGGCGGCAGTATCCAGCAATTCCAGATCTGGAGAACTTGAGAACATGGAGGCAGCCGCAGATGTGAAACTAGCTTTACCAAACACAGTGCCGCCCATTGGATAGTGGCTGTGTTTGGTATTGCAGCTCAATCATATTTACTTGAATGGGACTAAGCTGCACCTAGGCCATGTGACCAATAAGCATGACCATGGCCTCTTCAAGCGGCTCTTCGGTAGGGGTGCCGCGAGTCAAACCACCACTGATCAGGTATTGATGACATATCCTGAGGATAGGCTATCAATATCAAAATCCCAGAAGACCCTTTTAATAACGGTGCCGCCATGAGATAAGTTCTCTCTAAATTGTGCTGCTGATTGGGTGGAGCACATAATATCACAGTATTTTGGCTAACGGCTTTCATTGCACTACTCTTAGAATGGCTCCATTTATGTAACCTCAGTCACCTAACCATATAGACTCTGCCTACTTCTGGTCTGTCTTGGTACCCAAACGAAACACTGCCGGCGGGGCATAACTACCTTAGTGGCAGACCATGTGACTGCTATGGGGCCCAGGGCAAGAGGGGCCCAGTCTTACTTGGGATCATCTCCTCTTCTTCTGGAGGTGAAAACTTGGTTAGGACACTACCCTCTAAAGCAGGTATCAGCAACCTTCGGCACTCCAGCTGCTGTAAAACTACAACCCCCAGCATGCAAACATGCTCAGATGTTCTTCTAACTCCCACAGAAGTGACTGAAGCATTCTGGGAGTTGTAGTTTCTGAACAGCTGGAGTGCCGGAGGTTTCTGATCCCTGCTCTAAAGGAACATATTTTAGCAAATAAGGGCGGTGCCCAAATTGCCCAAGGTGAATTGAAAGGGGTTTAGGCGGAAACCCTTCTGTCCTGTGTGGAGGGCCTGGTTTGATCCTTGCTATGGGGCCCTTACTTCTCTATGTACACCACTGACTGCCGGCGTATTGTCATAAGCTGCATGCAGATGCACACATTCAATTCAAATCTCAAAATTACCATAGTATCATTCGAAAAAAAAATTGCTCAGGCTTACCGACTCCACTAATTAGCTTCCCATCAGCTGACGGCAACTAACCGAATATGTTCTCGGCACAAAGCACTGTCCGATACCTCTTAAATTTCTTCTTTCTCCCAGGTAGCCCCCTACATGCTGCCTCCACTCAACTTCCTCTCTACCACTCCAATTCATTTCTCATATTCTTGCATACAAGTCCCTTCTTGTGCTTCCCTTCAATTTAGCACAGCTCAGTCTACAGTCGTGGCCAAAAGTTTTGAGAATTACATAAATATTGGAAATTGGAAAAGTTGCTACTTAAGTTTTTATAATAGCAATTTGCATATACTCCAGAATGTTATGAAGAGTGATCAGATGAATTGCATAGTTTCTCTTTGCCATGAAAATTAACGTAATCCCAAAAAAACCTTTCCACTGCATTTCATTGCTGTCATTAAAGGACCTCCTGAGATCATTTCAGTAATCGTCTTGTTAACTCAGGTGAGAATGTTGACGAGCACAAGGCTGGAGATCATTATGTCAGGCTGATTGGGTTAAAATGGCAGACTTGACCTGTTAAAAGGAAATCATTGTTCTTCCATTGTTAACCATGGTGACCTGCAAAGAAACGCGTGCAGCCATCATTGCGTTGCATAAAAATGGCTTCACAGGCAAGGATATTGTGGCTACTAAGATTGCACCTCAATCAACAATTTATAGGATCATCAAGAACTTCAAGGAAAGAGGTTCAATTCTTGTTAAGAAGGCTTCAGGGCGTCCAAGAAAGTCCAGCAAGCGCCAGGATCGTCTCCTAAAGAGGATTCAGCTGCGGGATCGGAGTGCCACCAGCGCAGAGCTTGCTCAGGAATGGCAGCAGGCAGGTGTGAGGGCATCTGCACGCACAGTGAGGCGAAGACTTTTGGAAGATGGCCTGGTGTCAAGAAGGGCAGCAAAGAAGCCACTTCTCTCCAAAAAAACCATCAGGAACAGATTGATCTTCTGAAGAAAATATGGTGAATGGACTGCTGAGGACTGGGGCAAAGTCATATTCTCTGATGAAGCCTCTTTCCGATTGTTTGGGGCATCAGGAAAAAGGCTTGTCCGGAGAAGAAAAGGTGAGCGCTGCCATCAGTCCTGTGTCATGCCAACAGTAAAGCATCCTGAGACCATTCATGTGTGGGGTTGCTTCTCATCCAAGGGAGTTGGATCACTCACAATTTTGCCCAAAAACACAGCCATGAATAAAGAATGTTACCAAAACACCCTCCAACAGCAACTTCTTCCAACAATCCAACAACAGTTTGGTGAAGAACAATGCATTTACCAGCACGATGGAGCACCGTGCCATAAGGCAAAAGTGATAACTAAGTGGCTCAGGGACCAAAACGTTGACATTTTGGGTCCATGGCCTGGAAACTCCCCAGATCTTAATCCCATTGAGAACTTGTGGTCAATCCTCAAGAGGCGGGTGGACAAACAAAAACCCACTAATTCTGACAAACTCCAAGAAGTGATTATGAAAGAATGGGTTGCTATCAGTCAGGAATTGGCCCAGACGTTGATTGAGAGCATGCCCAGTCGAATTGCAGAGGTCCTGAAAAAGAAGGGCCAACACTGCAAATACTGACTCTTTGCATAAATGTCATGTAATTGTCGATAAAAGCCTTTGAAACGTATGAAGTGCGTGTAATTATATTTCACTACATCACAGAAACAACTGAAACAAAGATCTAAAAGCCATTTAGCAGCAAACTTTATAAAAACTAATATTTGTGTCATTCTCAAAACTTTTGGCTACGACTGTATAGTAGCAATAATAGCTTGTATTTCAACTAGGCCAACCCATGAATCTCTGCTGACCACACAATAGTCCTCTATTCTTTGGTAGTTTTCACCCTGCCCAGCTAATTGACTCCCTACTACGACTAATCTTGTTAGAGCAGCCTCATCTCTCACACCATGTGGCTTCAGCCACACACTGCTGCATATTCCCTGCATGAAGCCCTGAGACGTTCTGTAACAGTGACACCTAGTGTCATGAGTGAGTGCTACAATATACATTAAATGACAAGTAAAAAGGGTTGACCACAGCATGACAGCGCATTTCAATATAATACAGTAAACATGGGCAGAAAACCCAACACAAAGTACTTACCGTCATTCCTGCAAAGGGGGAGAGTCCTGAAAATTAAATGGGTTTTATCATCTCATATCATATCATACGATATGCCACCACTGTTAGATAGGAGTGGGTCCCACCTCTGTGATCCGCACAAATTTCCAGAACAGGCTTCTGAAACTGAATAAGAGTGTTCTGTGCAGGCTCGGTCCATTCTTTTCTATGGGACTATTTTCAAAGCTCAGCAATTTTTGGAAGTATCATAAAAGTAGACCGAGAAAACGCTGCGCAAGCACGGCCACCAATCCGTGTACCTCTATGGGTCTGCCAGAAATGGCGAAGTCAAAAAGCCAAATGCTTGGCTATTTTCGGAACTTCCATAGAAAATAATGGATGGTGGTCTCACATGCGCGTCCGCCCTCCATTAACTTTGGGGGTCTCATTCTGGAGATGAGAGTGGATCCCAGAGGAGAGACTCACACTTATCTGACATTGGTGGCATATCTTAGCGACATGCCACTAATGTCTGTGGCAAGACAACCCCTTGAAAGAAAATGTCATGAATATTAACCATGGAAAACCCTAATACACTATCCCCACCCCCGTCCAGTCTTTAAACATAAGCTGATTGTGGAACTACAAGTCTCAGGGATCTTTGCTTTGATGATAACAGGCCAAGGAAATGGGAAGAAATGTAATAAATGTAAATGATTATTTGTTCTGGAAACCGGTCCCCTCCACCTTCCTGCGCGGTGACACGCAAACTGTAATTTCTTGAGAACAATTGGGATTCAATTTCCTTTAATATTTTTGTCCTGCGCGGAGGACAATGCACTTCATGCAATCGATGCTTGAGTTCTATCAGAACGTCTGAATCTTTGTCTCGGGGTGATTAGACGGTTCCGCTTTTTTACTGACTCACTTCTCCTGATTTGCACTTTTTTCACTCGAGTCAATAGATGCTGACAGAATAGGAAATGTAAGGGCTAATAATAGATTTCAGGCAGAAATATGCTTTATTCCTATGGCTTCAGCCCTATTCATAGGAGGACATTGAGAAACGTTAGCACGTAGACAGCAGTAGGGGCCACAGGGGCTGTGATTTACCATACAATGCAGGTGAGGGCTCATTTTTGTGGAGCAATTAGTAATTTCCAGTGATTCCATTTTTGGGTGTGTATGACTTACTTTGGGAGTTTTGGGACGCGGCAGTGCAAATATATATTTTTTGTTTATTTGTATTATGAGGAAATAATTTAATTTTTTAGTTTTTCTATATTTTTTTAAAACTTTTTTTTAAATTCAAATGATCTCCAGTTTAAGATCTCCAGTGGCCATCTTTTCTTCTGTGTGCATGTCCCAGACTTGGGATTAGTTGCAATACCTATCATGACGGCAAGGCAGGCAGTAAAAAAATCTATATAGAAGACATGCTAAGGTCAAGAGAGACAGAGGAGGGTCAGAGTCAGTAATACAGGAAGAGGTTTGGTACACGGGCACATGGTCAGAATAGCGCACCTTCACATCTCCCTGGTGAAAGGTGCCTTAGGTACCCCCAGATCTCGAGTCATTGATTGGTGAAAATGCAGAGCAGGTGTGCTAGCCCTTTAAGAGCCTACAGGTGTGCTCACAGGGAAACAAGCCTAGCAGCCCAACACAGGCTGAAGCCTCCAGTGGGGAAGAGGAGTCCAGTGAACAACCCTGCTAGAAGAGGGCTGGTATGGGCTGGCCATAGAGCAACATTAGAAGGTTAAGTGATCTCGGGCCTACGTTCGCTCTGGTGGCAGGTGTAAAGCACCACCATGACACATAACAGTCCTGTCCTCATTGAGGCTCACAATCGAAATTCTAAATTAGCTTACCTGTATATTTTTGGGATGTGGAAGGAAATTGGAATACCCATAGGAAACCGACACAAACAAAGGGAAAACATACAAACCTCATACAGTTGTTTCCCTTTATTTGGATTGGAATTCAGGATTCGCAACATGGCAAAAACAATCAAACTGCTCACCTTCACAGCAACTCCAGGCTTAGATTTGTCACCAACCCTTCAGAATCATTCACTTGAAAGTGAAAGTTACTAAAAAAACATGACATAAAAAAAAAAAACCCTATAAAAGATGTGATTAATCAGAAGGAAATTTATCAAAATCAGATCAGAAGAATTTGTTTGCAGGAGTAGAACATTGAAGTCCTATCCTTGGATACCTAATCGGTGGGGGTCCAACCCCTTAATTGGAGATGATAAATTTAAAAAATTTGGACCTTGTGCCACAGAAGAAAATAAATAATAAAAAGTAAATAATAAAAAAATATTGTCTTACTAGTGACAATACGGGAGTGTTTATTTTCAGTCTTTTCTGTATCGTCTTACAGAACACTTGGCAGCAAATACATTTCAAATTGAATAAAGGATTATTTTCACAAACAATAAAAAATGCTAATGACTTTTTCTTCCCTGTTTTACTTTTTTCATCAATGGAACCTCTTTGGAAATCAGAGAAGTACAGTATATCCCGGCCTTTGACATCATTGATTTGTGTGCTGGCAACTGCTCTTTAAAGATGATCAGAGTCTAAGAAGTCCCATCTGGCTCGGCAGAAGTCCCCATTCCATATGGCTCGTTCCTGGAGATTTTGGCATTTTGTAAAACAATAGTCATCCTCCAGTTGAAATAGAACTGTGTCAGTGCCCTGCTGTGATAATTGACTGCAGAATTAGTTAAATTGCTAACAGGACAGTGATGAAAAGGACTACTGTGCAGGGACTATTGGCATGTTGACAGCTCAGGCTGCAGAGAGAAAAGGCCAATGAAGCTATTGTTTCTTAAAGTGTTTTTCATGTTTTCTTTATTCCTGTCTCTCTTCCTAGAAATCTGCGCTTACTTGCCGAAGATCGCCATTGTTGCATTTTGATGTACTTCTATAGAGTATAGCTATGTTAAGAGGCCTAAGACTAGAACATAGCTTGGGATATCAGACCTAAGCCTAGAGCATAGATATGGTAAGTGACCTATGGGCTGTATTACATAAAGCGATGTAGCAGACGATTGTTGGGAGGGAAGCGTTTCCATTCATCTCCTCCACAGTATGGGGAGGAGGGATTGTTATACCATCGCTTGTCTCCATGCAGACTAGTTAGGCAGCAGCAGATCTTCAGAAGATGAAACAAT